>NC_056731.1:1269477818-1269777818 GCF_019279795.1 Protopterus annectens | reverse complement strand
CTATGGTTTGTTTTCATTTATATAAATGTATAATTACCTATTTCATAAATGATAAATCAATAAAAGTATTTCTTGTTTAAAAAAAGTCTCACCTTGAAGAATTTAAGTGAAAATGGCAGAAAAGTGGCACCTGTGGCAGGTCTGACATGTCCCATCTGCCATTGACTGATGGGCGTCAATGGGCACCTTATCTGTGTGATGGATGGCAGCCTAAAATAATATAGCTATTTTGTTACTATGGTTCAAAATGGCAGTTTAAGGTGTGAAACATGTCAGTCCTGTATCTTGGTGTATGCTGTTAAGAAATCAAGCACTACAGTGACTCCACTTATAGCTGGTTAGATTTAGAATTGCATATCCTGCTTTGGAGTCATAACCTGGCACACATGTGCAGTGCATCCTGCTGTAACCCAGGTCTGTGCATCATATCAAGAAGACTCAGGCATGATCCATTGTTTTGCAGGTTTGCTCTTCATGTAAATTGATTCAGAAATAATAATGATTTAAGTCCTAATTAGCATAATTATTATGCCCAGCTAGCTGAATCTGCACGATATAAGCAAATCAGCAGGCACAGATCTTCTTTGCACTATGGAAGAAAATGTGGAGCAACTGAGTTTGGAAGCTGAGAATGATGAATAACTGAAAAATTAATCAAATAAACCTACAGCTCTGCTTTTACAAGGTAAGTGATACCTTTCTATCTTTTCAAGTTTGGCTGTTTTTCACTACTCTTGAACTTATGGACATAATAAGAGATACGTTTATCAATAAATGTGCTGGGAAGGTGTAAGGAAAGGAGGACTGCAATGGTAAATAACTTGTTGGGCTGAAAGATTTTTTTTGGCTCCCTTGCATCATTATTATGGCACATACCGCAGTGTCCCTCTCCACCACCAGGACTACTGGACCCTCATCTTACCCCCACACTAACTCTGATTCTGTGCAGGAGCTGTTACAGGCCATAAGAGTATCCTGCCATCACGGCTTCAGCAGGGGGATTTTTTTCTTTATGACTTATCCCTAGGTTTCTCATACCTGTTCTCTTTGCTCATCTACTTATGTCTGAGGGCTACTCCCCTCTATGGGCCATGTCTCCCCTCAGGAAGTGATGGAGAGGAGCACCTCCTAAGATGGACACACCCATCCCTCCCTACCAGCACCTCAGATACCCAAGGCACTGATTGAATCCAGATTGCCTGGGCCACAGTCAGAGCTTTATACATCTATGCCATAGTGTTGGCTGGGCTGAAAGATTGGTAAGCATAATTTGAGATGCATCCATCAGCTCATACTCAGAGCACAGTTCAGATCATTTTTCTGAGCATGATACCACTTTCAGTAAATAACTGTGTCTGTTGTATACATTACACATTAGTTATAAAACAAATTTTAACCCTCAGAAAATCACTCATGTCACCTTGGTTATTTGCAATGATATCGGTAATGTTTTGTGGGGGGCATTTGCTCAGTAAACTTACATGTCTGACTTTAATTAAAAAGTGTGGTTACAGATATGTAACTGTCAGGTACACAAACAGCATGGCCATTTCTTAAATTTACTCAACAGCAATGTAACAAAATCATAAAAGTTTCTCTCAAAAAGCAAAACAAAACAAAATAAAACTAAACAAACAAAACAACAACAAAACTACACCCTAACTAATAAAAAATGTAAAAGCACAGATCAACACTATCTTCCTCTCTCCTCTGATGATGGATCAGTACAGATTAAAAACAAAAAAGTCCAGATTGCACCTTTTCTCCCAAAACCATGCAACAGACAGTTAAAAAAACACAGAAAAAATATTCCTGAAGTACCTAAAATAAACTGAAATAACACCATCTAGAGTATTCCTGAATCTCTGTACTAAAACCTGTTCACAAAGCCTAGTCATTACTACTGTTAACATAACTTCATAAAGGAAGCAATACAAAACAAAAGCCTATTGAAATAAATGCAGAACAAAATTCTTCCTAAAAATACAGACAAAAATCCATAAATGGAATATGTATGAGTATGGCTTTAAATAAATGAAAATACAGTAAATTAAAACTATTGTACTATGAGGTTAGAGAACACAATTTATGTTTACACTTAGAATGAAACTTGATCCATAATCATATTGGATAAAATATTTCATTAATACCAACCACCCAACATATTCTCCGTCAGTCAGTCTGTCACTTTTTCTCTATAAGTAGTGTTGTCGCCTCATAGCTCTTGGTTATCCAGTTTGGTTCTCAGCTGGAGTGCAATCTATGAAGAGTCTTCATTTCCTCTCTGTATCCTTGTGGACTTTCTACAGGTGTTCTGGTTTCCTCTCATATCCCAAGGTGGTTCTATAGGAGAACTTGTGACCTTGTAAATTACCCATAAGTGCACATACTACGGTGACTATGTGTGCATCCTTCAGTGGGTTGGTGTCCTATGAATTTCTCTACCTTATGCCCACTCATTGCAGGGATAGGAACTGATTTCCCTGTGACTCTGAAATGGATTAAGTAGATAAACGGAGAATAATGCATAGTGTATGGTGTTATTACACAACACTACTGGCAGAATTACCCACTTGTGATACTGCAGTGTGCATGTCACAAATGCTGCAGTACTGTTTTGCATACCTCATGTAAACACAGCAAAGTAAAAATACAATAGTGGCTGACATTACACAGTACAGTAACCTCCCATCTCCCAAAACAGAAGTAAAACAAAATGGTGTAACATGTTAAAAAAATAAAAATGACATTTAAACATTAAATAACTTCACAATAACCCATCCATCTCAATCAAACAGCTTCAACATGAGCTCACAGTAACCTAATAACACAAGTGACCAATCATCTAGCACTGGTTCTTAGAAAGAAACATAAACCTAAAGAAACAGAAACAGAAATAAAAAGTACAGTATCAAACACTATAAAGAAAAATAGCTACTACAACAATGTCTGTCTACAGCATTATACATCTGAAGGTATGTTGATTTATTTTTCCCTTTCTGCCTGTGCTTGCCAACCCATTAACCTTTCCTTTTCCTGACCATTCCATTCTTCCTACTTAAGGTAACTGCAAGTTGTGATAGACTCACACTCAGATAGCTATCAGGGTTTTGCTGGCTGTACTGCCCTCATCCCTTGTTGGCGTGATGCAGCATTCCACAAAGCAAGACCAGCAGACACATGTGCACTTCCACTTTTGCTATTTTTCCTACATGGCACATCACTTCATTATTTTGTGGAACTGCACATCCGGGCTCTTGTGTCATCCTTGTCTTGACACTTGATCTCCACCAGCTGTCTGTACTGCAAAGGACCAGCTGTCATCCTACCTCAGGATGGGCAAGGCAGTGTTGGGCATTCACTCACACGTGCCGCTTTGGGCTTCCCTAAAGCCAAGTTTAATAATTAGTCCTGGGTCATCTAGATCATAGTCAGGGTCTTCTGGCATGTGTACCACAAAACCTACTGAGGTGTGAAGAATTACATAATGGACCCTTGATGATATTCAAATCAAAACTGGTCATTCACTCCCACCATCCCCTGTGGGCTGCTCAAATGCCTAGCTGACTACTCAGTCCTAGGTAATATAGGTCATAGTCAGGAACTTCTTCCATGTGAACCACAGAGCCAGATGAGATGTGCAGAATTAAGTAGCAGACCCTTGATGATACTTGTAAATGTAGAGACTGACAAGAGAACACTGACTGGCATACCCGTTACATATATCTAGAATTACTTGCACAAAGACAACTATTAACTACATTGAAATACACAACAGAACAGCTACTGAAGAATCAAATGTGGGCATCATTTTTATCCATGTTAAGTGATTAAACACAGAAGTTTGCTTTAAGTAATAGAGGAGAATCCATCTACAGTAGTTTGGGATGTTAACGCCTCATGACACAATGATGGTGATGGCACTTTTCCTCTGTGCATAGGATGCTAGTGGCATGGGTGACTGCCTAAGCCAAAGTATTTCAGGCCTCAGTGGTTTACTGAGTTCCTTCATAGCCCTCCTGCAAGAGCCTCTGCCCTCTGGCTATATTCTGTACGGTAGAAATGGAGGAAGATTTTAGTTTCATACACACTCCACCTTTGTGCTTTAAAAAGAGCACTTCTTTCTCCATCTCCAGCCATGATGTCTCACCTCAAAGAGTCAGAGAAAAATGGCAAATAATTTGTGTCATACCTGTTCTCTTGTGTACCATCTGCTACAGAATGACAGCCACCTCATTTGCACAGTAGATAGTGAACCAAGCTAAAATATGTCCTGTATTAAAATAGTTCACTATGCACTTTAAGGTGTGAAACACTACAGTCCTGTGCCCCTATATATACTGTTAACAAAAACAGCATTACAGTAACTATTACTATAAGGTTATGTGTGAAATTACAAATCTCCCCCTAGAGGCATGGTGTTGACCACGCATGAGAGGTGCTACCCGCAGGGTCCCAAGCGTGTGCACAGTACTGAATAGAATTGATCGCAGTGTTCAGCAAGCTGTCTCAATATGCCATTTGACTGATCCAGAAACAGTACTGATTACAACCCTAATTTGCATGATCACTGCACCTGGGTTGCCAAATTTGAGAAATATAAGTGCAAGGGATGGCACTGACAGCCATTACACTACAGAAGACTTTGTAGAGCAGCAACTTGGAAACCTCCAACAGGTAAAGCTCAGACTAAATTGTTAAGGCAAACTAAACCTCAGCTTGTACAAAGTAAATGCTGTTTGTTATGAGTTCACTTTGTCAAGTATGACTGCTAACTGCTGTTGTATTTATTTATATATGAAATATCTTTGTTAATACTTTTAAGGGTTATTGAAAGGTGTATTGAAAGTGGTAGAACAATGGTAAGGCAATTGTTGGGTGTGTTTCCCATTATGCATAACAAGCCCTCAGCCCATCAGCACATACTAAGAGTACATTTCAATACATTCTAGCTAGCCTTTGCTATCAATGTCCATAAAAAACATGTTGTATAGCTTACACATATATCTTCTGTGCAGAAATCTTTTTAAGCCTAAGAGAAAACAGTCATGTTACCTTGGTGACTTGCAATGTTATACGTTTCGTACTGTGGAGGACATTTACTCAGGAAAGTTATATGCCTGGCATTACTTGAATAGTGTGTACAAATATATGTGACTCTCAGACACACCAATAGCATGATATATGGGCAAGGGAGAGACATGGTTGCTGGTTACCCCCTAAGGCACTCTCTGAGGGGAGACATAAGGGGTTTTCAGGGCCATTCATGAACAGAATATTAATACCAATGCTTTCCATACCTACACAACAATAATTAAAAAACAAACAAAGCAGAAAAACACTACAGACTTTGCAGGAAGGAGTACATAGAAACCAAACATTCTCTGAAGCAGAGAATGAGGTGCTACTCCATGCCCTCTATTCCCATGGCCAATGGCTCTTTGGGCAACATGCCACTGACTAGGCTTACCAGGGATATGCCTGGAAAAATTTGGTATGGGCATTAATGCAGTTAGGGGCCACAACCATACTTATGAAATGGTACGCCACAGGGCCAAAGACATTACACATGCAGTTGAGTTGTCCACCTGGCATGAGAAGGTAGATTGATAGGCGCTAGGCCATTTATCTAGCCACCTCTCATGGAGACAGAGAGTTTCTGGCATCTATAAGAGGCAGTATCACTTCCACATGGTCCCACAGTGTGGTGCTGGATATTGTGACAGAGTTTAAATGGCCAAAAAGAGTATCCACCTGAGATGCACCGGTATGTAGACCTCTTTCTGTGTCAGACTACCTATAAGTTCTCTTGACTCAGATTCACTGTCCAATTGATTAAAATGGTCTGACTTGTAGCATACAGAAAAATCAGGGATTCCCCCTGCATGCCCACCTGCACAAGGTATGCAATTTAAATTTTCAGTTTTAAAATGGTACTATTTATACACCTCACTTTTATGCATACTTCTGGTGCTGGGTCTTATCTACGCAGGATATTGTGCTTTCGTATATTCACAGGTAATTCTTTAGCCAGCAACACCACTTTGGAACTGCAACTACCTGATGTTGCAACACCTGATGATGATACGGGGGGGGTTGAGCTGGAACAGTCAGAGAGTAGAATGTGTGTGAGTGCTGGACATGGAATATGGGCATGGCATCCCCTACACAGGCCATGAAGACAGCCCTTATGCCTGCAGACACCCAGGCGACACACACCACACAGGGAGGACAGGCTACTGGGGACACTAGCAGTCAGAGAAGTGTGGTACCCGCTAACAGATACATGTCAAGATCTGACTTTTGCCCCCACTGGCTGGGAGGTATACATGGGGATGGGTGGATAGTGGATATATGGTTTCCACCCTCCCTCTGAGGTTTGTGTGTCAATGAATGCAACCCATTGTATGTGTGGGGCTATCATGGAAGCATAGGACAATACTCCCTTCAGCCATGGTGGAGTTAGTAAGGGTGATGCTAGTTGTGTGATATGTTATACTGGAGTGCATGTCCCGTATGTGCAATTGCTTTGATAGACTCAGTCACATACTACCTCATTATATCCGAGTGACACCTCCAGGTACATCTGCAGTTAACTCCTACTGATGCCTGTAGGCATCAAATATTGCTTGCTCATATTTGCATCAATAATTCAAAAAACATGCTATGTACAAGGTTTTAAAATATTTCATCTTAAAGCTCACACAGTGGCAAACTCAACTGCATTAATATTTAACCTCCGTCTATTGCAGGTTAATAGATATTAACTGTTGTTTTTATGATATGAATTTATATAGATATAATTTTCACATTTTTCTAAATATCTCAACAACCAAGTAACATATACAGAACTCCTTAGCCTCATATGAAAGCTCTGAGCTAGATGAATAAAATGCCTCTGTTGGTATGTGTGTAAAGGTTGCTGAGATATTGTAAGTTGTTTACAAAAATTGGTACAACCAGTGCAACTCCTGGTAAAGCAATTTCTAGGTGGGTGAGTACCCAGGATGCTCAAACCTCTATCATGCATACCCCGGACCTGTCCACAATGCTGCAACTACAGATGAGGCTGTGCTCCAGAAGACAGATGCACTACACCACCACAGCTCACAGTGCCCCACACTCTCACACTTCCACTAATAATGGCCCTTCACAAAGCCTTTTATGTTAACCTCCCCATGAAAGCCCTTAGGATTGTTTCTTTTAATTGTCCAAAAAACAAATACGTGAAGGTCGCCACAATCGAAGAGTAGTATATATTTTACTAACAGTCATACCTCTTAACCTCTTAGAGCAAGAAATCTGTACAGAGTCATAAATAAAAGTGGGGCAAAGGCCCAAAAATAGAGACAATTTTTGAATATTGCTTTTACAAACTTAGAAAGTTTGAAGAAAGCATACATTTTCTGAATGTATGAAGTCTGAAACTTCAATGTCTGCCATTATTTTTTAACTTCAGTCTTTAATGATTTGCCACTAATTTGCCAGAAATAACACAATTTTATGAAAAACAGACCAAAATTATGAGGCAAAAATCTGGACATTCTCTGAAAATCTGTACAGTTGAGAGATATGTATAATGATGCAAATACATAAATAATTCCATAAAATTGTAAATGCATTTTCACTCCAGCTTACTCAGACTCCGTTTCTCCTTTACAATTTTATGGACTTATTTATGTATTTGGATACACCCCCCAGACATGCTATTTCCAGGGAAGTCTAGATGAATTCTCCAAATCCACACAGCTTTCTTCCTGACATGGTAATACTGCTACCATTCTTGATATTATCAGAGGCTACCAGTTACCAGACCTCTCTTGATTTAGCCAAATATAAATTATAACAATTAATGCATTTCACTACTGGCATACAATGATAAATACCGCCTTTTCAGAAAATGAATAACAATACTGCATATATGCATAATAAGACCAGCAACAACGGCTTAAAATTTAAAAAAATTAAGTAAGACTTTGCTTAAACATGAAAAATATAGATTAAATATGCAGATATCAAAACAGTGCATACAGAAAGGAAAATAACAGTCAGTTTACATAGACAGCATAATTAAATAAAACCTCTACCAAAGTTAGATAAGCAAATTTAACTGTCTCTAGCTTAAAGAGTAATGAACCCTTACTGTTCCTAAATTCTTAGAACATAAAGTGCAAAGGCTATAATCTTTTTCTTTCAGAAAACAGTTTTGTGTGTGTGTGTGTGTGTGTGTGTGTGTGTGTATATGCATTTTTGTTCATTCTAGTTCTACAGATTATATGATTTGTTTGCCACACAAAAACAAGTGTAATTACATTATAGCAGCTCACATTAGTTCCATTTTACACAGCAGCAACAATGCACTTGCTACCAGTAGAGGACACATTGATTTACTGTTTACATATAAATGATTTCTTCCTCACAGTTCTGGCAATCAGCATCTTTGAAATACATTTTTATTGCATTTTATGACCCTTGGCTTTCCTGTCTCTAAACTGTTGTGTGACTTAATTATATGCAGGCAATCAAGTCTTTTTCTGTAAATACTGCATCAAGTTGCATTTTGTATTTTAGATAAATTTTGTGCATTTTTCTTCCTGGCATCTGCTTTTATACTTAAAGGTAGAAAGGTCAAAAGATTACACATATTTGCAGATTAAAACAGAGCTCAAATATAGATTACAAAGGCACCATCAGTCTGTGGTAAAAATATATAATATTTTAAATCACTTGTCTTATGCCTGGTAGTCCAGAATTTCCCCCATAAGAACTTCAAGTAAGTCTTCTGTAGGCATCCAACAAGAATTATATAAAGCTTGAGATGAGGGTGCAGTCTTTTGGTACATTATTCCATCATCTACTAAACAGAGCATCTGCACTAGCATTGGCAATATTACTTATTTGCTGAATAGTCATATTATAAGACTGCAGGGCTAAACTCCATCTAAGATACATTCCATTCTACCCACTTACCCTATATAGCCACTTTAAAGGGTTGTAGTCTGTGACTATAGTGAACTTTCTGACCTATAGGTAGGGTTGTAAGATTCATTTTTATTTTTTTGCTCCTTTTGTGGCTCCCCACAACTGAACATCAGCTGCCCCTGGTTCCTGTCATCATCTACTGAACTCATCTTAGCCTCTCCCAGGCTATACAAGACCAGGTCCAAAGAGGAGACTGGAGCAGTGTCTCACTGCTGCTTGGGGGGTAATTTTTAGTTTTAATCTCTGACCCTGAATGCATCCAATTTCATTTTGTGGGGAATATGTGCAGTAGAGCATCAGCATTGAACCACACCTCACTTCTACAATGTATCAATTCCAGCAGGATGCCCTTGCTGCCCATGGGGAGCACTTTGTGATTGTTTCCCACATTTCCATTAGGGAAGTCAAATGACAATGTGCCCCAAGCATATTAACCTACCTGCATTCTGCAAGGATGGGCATGCTTATCGTCCTTGCCTACGCCATCAAGCACCTAAGCTATTTGATCATGTCATCTGGACCTTAGGCAGCTTTTTATCATTCTGCCACTAGAGGCAAGCTAGATAGGATTGTAACTTTTGCAGAGCTCACACTGCATCCAGACATTCCTTCTCTGTGGCTGCACAAGCATCCACCCTGAGGTGAAGTCTGCAGCTCAAGTACACTAAAGGTTTTTTACCCTCCCCAAGGAAACCTGGCGAAATACAGTTCTCACCCCATACTAGGAAGGTTTACCTATACATGCATTCTTGTCTATAATCAGGATTGGCCAGTACAGCGGGTCTACTCAAAGCCTCCTTGAGCTTTTGAAATGCCAGCTCACAGGCTGGAGCCAAGACAATTTTATCTGGTCTGATTTTCCTGGTAAGGTCTATAAGGGGAGTTAGCTCTCATAAACTTTCTATAGAATCCTGCTGTTCCCAAAAAATGCCTTCACCTCTTTCCATATAGTAGGACAGGACATGTCTGAATAGCCTCAACCTTGACAGGTTCTGGCCTAATCCTTCTGCCACCCATTCTGTGACCTAGATAAAATACTTCTGTCATACCCACCTGAATCTAGTTAGACATAATGGTCAGCCTACCCTTTGCAGTCTGCTCAAAGCCTCCCTGACATGCTGAACATACTCTATCCATAATAGTTGTAACTGGTGGTGTCATCCAGGTAAGCAAGGGCATAATCACCTGCTTTTGCTAGGATATGATCTATCAACCTCTGAAAAGTTGACGGCACATTCTTTAGTCCAATGGGCATTTTTGTAAACTCTTACAGTCCAAATGAGGTCACAAATGCTGATCTCTCTCTGGATGCAGGAGCCAAGGGTAACCATTAATCAAGTCAATAGTGATCAGGTACTTAGTTCCATCCAAGTGCTTTAAAGGTTTATCTGTCCTGGACATTGGATAAGCATCTGTCTCTTGTGTGATTGTTCAGTTTTTCAAGTCCACACAGAGATTGGCACTACCATCTTTCTTTGGCACTAGCACCACTAGAAGAACCAAAGCTTTTTGGACTCCTAGATTACCCCCAGTTCCAACATGTCCTGCAGTTTCTTTCTCAGGGTTTGCGTAACTCTTTCAGACACCCTTAAAGGGGATTTTTTGATGAGCCATTGGAGTCCTTTGTCCACATGGTGCCCTACCAGGTGGCTTATCTATATAATGAAATATCTTTGCCAATACTTTTAAGGCTTATTGAAAGGTGTATTGAGAGGGGTAGAACAATGGTAAGGCAATCGTTGGGTGTGTTTCCCATTATGCATAACAAGCCCTCAGCCCATTAGCACATACTCAGAGTACATTTCAACACAGTCTAGCCAGCCTTTGCTATCAGTGTCAATAAAAACCATGTTGTATAGCTTATACATATATCTCCAAATGCCTGCAATACTGTATTAATTTTCTAGACCTGGTTAGAAGTTAGCTGTTGGGATAGGGCTACCTTATCCACCAAGGTATAAGGCAGAACTGTAACAAGGAGATTTACCAGATCCCCCTCTGATTGCTCCTGTAACTCATTTCAGATATTGAATACCACAGTCTGTCTGTCATGAAATAACCATATCATGTTAACATGGCAGAGTTTGTGTTTCTCCCTCTTATCTGGCAATGATACTGTATTGTTAACATCACCCACCTTTTTCCCAGCAGTGAAAGGACCCTTCCAGGCTGCCTGCAACTTATGTCTAACAGGAATAGGCAAGATCACTTGATGCCCAACAGAATACCATCTGGCTTTAGCTGTCATGACACACCAGACTTTTTACTGCTGTTGTGCCTGTGTCTGGTGTTTCTGGACCATCCCCATGAGTTTCTAAGCTTAGTCCTGCTGTTTAGAACATATTCTGCATCGGTCTTCTTGTGGAAATCATACTCACCTTCCCACGTATGTATCAAATCCAGTGGCCCCCTCACCCTCTGACCATACAGCAGCTCAAAGGGCAAATTAAACTGTGGATTCATGGGGCATCCCACTGCATGCAGTAGGGATGGGGTAGGTATTTGTCATGCTGCATTTTGAACTGGTCTGCAAATGCCCTCAACATAGTCTTCTGTGTAGAATTCAACCTCTCCACATGACCATTTGTCTGTGGATGGTATAAGTAGTCTTTATATACTTTACCATATTCCACAAACATTCCAGCAGGTCTGACATCAAGGTGGCACCACTAGCCATCAGCATTTCTCTAGGAAAACCTACTCTGCTAAAAATGTCTAGTAAAGCACTTGCCATCTTCTCTGGTTCAATAGAGGATAGGCCCACCATGTCTGGATAAGTTCTGGTATAATCCCCTACTAAGAGGATATATTTCTTATCTATGGAACTTCAGCAAAGCTAGAACTTGCACTGAGTGACCTCCCAAACCTCTTGTATCAGAGGCACATGGGATATATGCAAATGATCCTTATGAACATGATGTTCATAAGGATCATTTGCATATATCCCACGTGCCTCTGGTACAAGAGGTTTGGGAGGTCACTCAGTGCAAGTTCTAGCTTTGCTGAAGTTTTCATTTTGTTTTTACTGATTGTTTTTTTCAGTGACCTTTTCATTCATTGTTTTATTATGTATGGAATGTGAAATAATTGGAGGTTCCACTATATCCACAGCTACCCTCTGAAATGATTTCTCAATAACAAGCAAAGGCATCAAAGCAGTCATTGCTTTGTCTTCATCCTTGCCAACCTTTTGGCACTTCTCATAGGTCTGTTACATCCTTTCCTATTTCTGGCAAATAAAAATGCCACACAGACCATTTTTAGTATGTTTTATGACCATATCAACTACAGGTAGGCTGTGGTGGTGCAGCGGTTAGCATTGTGGCCTCACAGCATGAGGTCCTCCAGTTCGATTCTCGGCTGGGACTCTTTCTGTGCAGAGTCTGCTTGTTCTCTCTGCAGTCGAGTGAGTTTTAAAAACATGCAGGTAGGTGCGTGTGTGTATGTTTGTCCCTTCTGTGAAGGTTGGGCACCTGGCTGGCAAGTTGACACCATAAAAACACCACTGCCAATCAATCTGTGGACTGGTGATCTTCTGTGGTGACCCCTAACCGGGAACAGCCAAAAGACATCACTTTGCTATGACCATATCAGCTGCAAAAGGAATACTGTAGGCTGTGGCCAAAAATGCTTCTCAATAGACCCTGGGTAATACCAACTGCAGTATTACTTTTCCCTCCAGCCCTCCTTCATTGGTCTATTCCCTGTAAAACAATGCTTTATCCCAGTACATGGACTCCCCCTGCCCTTGAGTATCAGCAGACCCCTTGGCTACCTCCCTAAAATCCTATAAAATAGAGTCTGAGAGCTTTGCCTGCCTCATCTTCATCTTGTTGACCCTCCCCAGCTCCTCTTCCAAGGGAAGTCTGGCACTTTTGTGGTGTCTCCAACCCTGGCTCACTAATACCACCTACCTCCCCCCTTGACGTAACACCGTCCAGGGGAAGGCCAACACCTTTTCTCTGATGTGATTTAGATTCTGTTCCACTGTTACTGACCAACTTCTCCTTTGAAATAGCTACTTCACTAGACCTAGAAATAGGTGGGCCCTGGCTGTGCCTAGCCCAACTACCCTCCTGCATGTTGGACTCCATGCCTGTCTGCATTTAACATCATGCTGACATAGTACTGCATTGTCAAAGTCATGCTTAATTAGGATCTTGGCAGGGATGTTCCCAAGTGCAGCCACCTGCTGGCTCCCTTATCTCTCTTCCAAATCCAGATGAAATATGACCAAGGATACGTGAAACGCTTTCCCTCCCAAGGCCCAAACTAAAGTGGATTGCCCAGACAAGTGTTGCTCCTGTCTTGACATTGCAAGCTTGACTGCGGTTATGTCTGAGGCAGTCCCTGTTGAAAATGGCCTCTTTCTCCTCTACCAATATGGGATACAGACTTTTGTGAAAGTTAGGTACAACTGTTGTCTCCAGACACCCTACCAGTGTTGTAACTCTAGTCCTGTTTGCTGCTTCTGGAGATCATTGTTACCCAATTTGTCTCAGTGGACAATGAGACTATACATGCCTCTTCTAGTTACCTCTGAAATATTTAACTCTAAAATCAGGGTGTGCCTAAACATGTGGCTTTCCTCTTTTCATGTATGAACTGCTATGATGGCTTATGCTGCCCCATGGGTTACCTTATATCTATGTGCAGTGCTGGGTACCCTTCTATATAGTAGCAACTTGCTAGCTAAATGGAGATCCCTCTTCCTTCCTATCGTGTCTCAGGCAGAGTACTGAGGGCTTGTTCCATGACCAAAAGACCTGAAAGCATTTGAGATGTGGTGACCTTACATTCAATCACTCATGTATGAAAGTAAGTGATGATTTCTGTAATATATTCAGTCATACTGAGATCTGTCTTCTATTTTCTCTAAATTTCGTTGTGTACATTTTTGGTTAACTTAAAATATGCAAATAAACATTATTTAACTTAAGTATAGTCTCAACAGTCAATGTCACAAAATTCAGAAACTGCATTCATTGCCGTACGTGTGAACAAAGTAGTGTAAAACCTCAGGCACAGCTCTTGATCAAGTTGGTGACAATTTCACACCCTTTCAAATGCCCATAAAAAAGCTATCACAATTAGTTATCCTCCTGTTTATACTGAGAAAGAAGTTTTGTAATGACCTGGGTTTCAAGGGTTTGGCTCTCCCCCACCTCCTCCCCATGACTTATATGCCTCTGTTGAAGGGTGATCGTTTCTCACTCTTCTTGGTGCTGCTTCTCTTTTTCTTTGGTTTATATCTGTGTAGTCCCTGCACTTTGATCAGATTCATACATTTCAAATCGAATGCCAGTCTCTGTAACTGCAGCTAGGCTTTGAAGTCCTTCTAAGATGGATCAGATTGCCTTTTGTCTATCTCCTGCACACCCACAACCCCTACTAGACTGTCTCCAGCAGGGGCAGAGCACTAGCTACCAGTACAGGATTGCCTCCATCAATTGTTTGCATATCAATGATTTTTTCCTCAGAGTTCTAGCCATCTGCTTCTTTGAAGTGTACTTTATTTGTGTTTTATGACCCCGGCTTTCCTGTTTTCAAACCAGATTTGATTTAATTATAAGCAATTAAGTCCTTTCCTTAAAAAAAAATACATCGTTACATTTTGCATTTCAAATGTATTTCTTGCATTTTCTTTCCTTTTAACTGCTTTTATACTCAATGTGCTTATACACTCAAAGTGAGAAAGGACACATGGTTACAGACATTTTGTAGATTAAAACAAAGTTCAAATATAGCTCTTTGTATTTTAAACCCAGTCTGGACCTCAATCAGTCTTGTAGTTTCTTTCACAGTTGTGGCAGGACTGTTATCTACTGCCAGATTTAAGCCTCATTTAGTCATTTATTATAGGGTTACTGGTAAATTTCTGCAAAGTCTGGTGCCTTACTCTGTTGTAGGGTTGCAGTAGTGGCAATATTGTGAATTCTGCTAAAGGATTTGTGTTTCAATACTTTTTATAGCTGCATATACCTGGTTAAAGTTACATTCCAGTCGTTCGTGCCTTAGTATATGGTAGGATTGCAGTAGTGGCAGTATTGTGAATTCTGTTCTAGGATTTCTGCTTGAATACTTTTAATAGCTGTATATACTTGCTTAAAGTTGCTTTCCAGTGCCTTTATGTTTACCTTGCTAGTAGTTTTTCCCCCTGTTCTTTGAGTCTGTTCCCCCAACTGAGACATTAAGCTAAACGTTTCTGAAATTCTACCCATAAAACATGAGTTCCAGTTTGAAAATTTCCCCATCCTCCCCACCCTTTTTTGTTGTGATTTTAAAAGGCTTTGCTTCTGTCTTCTGCCCTTTATGGTAATGTGACTTCCTAAGTTCCCTCCCCTTTCATTGTTATTGTCTGTTGTGTAACCTGTTTAAGTAATTTCCCACCCATTGTTTTCCATATATCTATAATACTAAGTGGCCACCCAACTAAAGAGTATTTCACTTGAGTAAACCTTCCTTAATACAAATTGTCTTCTGCTCATTTTTCCAGAGCTCCATCTGCATGGCACCATGTTCAACTCTGAGGGTGTCCTGTGTTAACCTTGTTTCATCCTTGGCAGATAAGACATTTATTTTATTTGTTTGCACTTCAGATAGTTGTTTAGAGGGCTACTGCTTTATTTGCTGATTTTGCCTTTAAATCATTCTAAAGGATCCTAATACTTGAAATTGCCTTGACAATGTAGTTTAAGCTGTTTAGTTGTAGCATTTCACTTGCAAGCAGTCTTTTTTGGTATTTTTTTACTGTAATAACTGTAATAAGAGTAAGAAATGGTAGCTCTGCCAAAGGCAGTTAACTGCTTATTCTGACATCCAAGCTGAGCCCAAGACTGATACACCAAGCACTGGCCTGATTCAGGCCCTAAATGAGAATTTGTGAGTGTTAGATGAAGATTTAACTACTGTACTCAATTTACTAGTGAAAAAAAACTTCCTCAATGTTAGATTTCACTTTAGAGAAATAGATGCCAAAAAGGAGGGGGTGGGGGCCTATGAATGAACCCTGTGGAACATCACTAGAAACATTGTACTGACTAGAAGGAATAATGGCTACATTCACAGCATGAGTTCTGTAAGGGAGCCAATTTGTTATCCCACAGTTCAGAAATTCGTGTTAAGTTGTGAGAGTTTGTTTATGGCACCTGTATGGGGAATGGTGTTGAACACCTTAATCAGATCAAGGTAAGTGGAATGGATAAACTCAGTGTCCCCATCAAGGAAATTAACCGGTTGAAAAGAAAAGACTTGCCTTTTACAAATCCAAATTAGTTAGAATCTCGGAATTTAAAGATCACCTGTAATATTATTGATTGCCTCAGCAATTCTGCATTCCATAATCTTGTAGTTAATACTAGTAAGACTAATGTATCTATAATGACAAAGACTAGTTCTGGGGCCTCCTTCATGTACTGGCACAACTATGGTGGGGCATAAACTTTAGGGAGAGGATTATGAGAGGCAGATTCTTTTGACTGGGTCCAATGTTCACATTCCTATCATTTCTCCTTGATATGTTTCACTGTATATAGAATTGTTAGTTTTTATTGTTCAGATATGATATCATCAGCTCATTATATGTTATATTAGATTATATCAGGTCAGATCTTCACATTTATTTTCAAATGAAGAGCATTTACTGATTGAGATTGACACAACTTTCTGGCTTTCCAGAATAGTAAAATATAAGTAGATTATCTGGCCAGCAGAAATCAAGTTCTTCACACTGTAGTCCTCACTGATGGTGTCATCAACAATGGATTAACAATGTGTGCAGAAGACACATTGAACAAGTTGCTAACCAACAGAGCTTTCACTGTATTTGTTTTATAGACATTAACAGAGGAAATTTAGTTCTTGAGCACTTCATAAACTACCTATTCTCAAGCCTATCAAGTAGTTCAGCTGTATGAATCCAAACACTGTTAGCCCTACTGGTCTCTGAATTCTAACAAATTCCTGCCTACCTGCTACTAGCAGTGTCATTGCAAGGTGATAGACATAAGGATATGGAGGAGGCAGAGGAGAGGAATTAAGAAAGATTACCCAGTGCCCAATCACAAGCACAAAGTGTCAATAGTCTGGTGAGATCTGCGTGTATCTTTTAAAATGCTAACATTTTTGCCATTGAATTATTCATAATTTCTAGATATGATGTTACAAACAGTACTACACAGGTCTGGGATTACAACCCCCACAGAAGAAACTTTGACTAAGAACTTAGTGTCTTGGAACAGTCCTTTTGCATAACGGCTTTAGAAACTGGGGTAGGTACAAAGATGAAAGACCACTTTGTATTATTTCACTTGTAGCTTTGGTTAAGTGCTGTATCACAAATCATAGGCTTACATTTTTGGATCCACTCAGAATTCTTTTTCTTAGACATTTTGATAACTGTTGCTAGCAAGACACTATTCACACTGTTTCTTTGATTTTACTACTTTCCTATCAACAGATGGGAGTACTGGTCCAGAATGCTGTATGGTTTGCCTGTGTTGTTTGATGCAGAGGTAGTATTCAGAGTTTAAGTCAGAAATTGAAAATTCTGTTGCTCCATAGTCTAGAGATTTTAGATCTGTTTATACTTTTTTCATTATGACAGAAATCAATATGGAATAACTGGCTGATGCAAAATTTGAAAAAGAGTGTGACAAGGTTTTATAATGTCACCCTATTTGTTAGAGAACTGAGAAGTCATCACTAATTTAGTTGTGGAAAAAAGGATGGAACCCAAAGGCACAAATCAGGAAGCTGTTTCCTTAGCTGGAAGTTTATTGTAGGTCAAAATACCATTTTAACCAAGGACTCAAATATATAGGTTCATAGGTTCATACTAGGCTATCTGCCCTAGGGCATTTATAAGCCTAGCCAGAATGTGTTTGGCTTTTGCCACCCATTTTAAATTTATTTTGCTATGCCCTTTTTCGAGGTCAGTATACTGTGCCTCTGTCTATCAGTGACACAGAAGTGATACCCGGGTTAAACCTACGATCTCCCATCCACTCATCAAGATTCCTCTTGAGGAGAGTCAATGAGGGACTCTGCCTAACCTGGACTGGGATTTTATTCCAGAGTGAAGGGAGCCTCTGGGTTATGAATCTGTCCCTCCAGCATGTCCTATTTATTTCAGTGCTGAGGTTCAAGTCTCGAGCGTAGCTCAATGGGATTTGGATTTTCTGAGGTGCAGCATGTCCATTAATTCCGGGTTGGACATGGCTTTATACGTCAGGCACAGATCGCCTCTGAACAGGTGGTATGCCACTGAGTAGAGCTGGAGTTTCTTTAACCGGGCAGCATATGGCATCTGTTTGAGCCCTTTGATCCTCTTGGTGAGGTACTTTTGGGGTCTTTCCAGTTGCTGCAGGTGTCTGGTAAGGTACATCCCAAAAGGGCATTGTACTCAATTATGGGCCTGATGAGGGATGAGTAAAGAGGCACGATGGCCTCCCTGATCTAGATGTGAATCCCTTCATGATTAGGTGGGCTATATAAAATGTTTTTCTAACCACTTTGGCCACGTGGTTGTCAAATGAGAGATTGCTATCAACTTGGGTCCCCAGGTCCCTAATTACTTCTTCTGTACTTAATGGATTACCACCTATGTGGTAATTTATGGGCACTTTGTTTTTGCCAAAGGGGATGACTATACACCTTTTGGCATTTAGCTTGAGGCCATGGCTCTGGCACCAGTTGTCTGTTTCTATGAGGCCCTTTTGGAGGATGCTTGTGTCGGCTGGAGAGTCGATTATGGCACCCAGTTTGCAGTCATCTGCGAACTTGGTCAGCCACAGTCCTTCCGTGTTGGCCTGTACCTCCGAGAAATATATACCGAACAAGAGAAGTCCCAGGACTGAGCCTTGTGGGACACCACTTGTAACTGGTTTGGAGTCTGACATGGCTCCAGCAATTCTAACCATGTGGGTTCTGTCCTTGAGCCAGTTTGCAATCCATCTAGTGACATAGGGGTTTATATTTAAGCTGGTGAGCTTATCTATAATGCCCAAGTGAGGTATTGTATCGAAGGCTTTTGCGAGGTCCAGGTAGGCTGTGTGGACCACCTTCCCCTCATCAATGGCCTTGGTGACTGTTTCAAAGAAATCAACCAGGTTTAAGAGGCAGGATCTGCCCTTAACAAAGCCGAACTGGGTAGGATCCAGTGTCTGTAGGTCCCCAATATCTTTATTTATGAGGTCCATGATAATCCTTTCCATAGCTTTGCAGACCAAGCTAGTCAGGCTTATGGGGCGATAGTTTCCAGGATCCATTGAGGCACCACTTTTATGGAGAGGGACCACTGTTGCTGTACGCCACTCTTTGGGCACATATCCTGTAGTAAGGCTGAGATTGAACAGTAGTTTTATGTTTGGGTTTAGCTCTTCTTGAGTTCATGTAGGACGAGCCCGGGACACCATCTGGTCCCATTGATGCTGTGTTTTTGCTTTGGAGAGGCGGCTCTTACCTGAGCATCTGAGATGTCAGGGGCAGCACTCTGCTGGGATAGATATTTGCCCTTTGGTGGGAGGGGAGAAGTTTGCGCTGAACCTGTCAGCTAGGATGTTGGCAATGTCTGTGGGTTCGTGTATTTTTGTCATTTTGGACTAATTCTGAGCATATCTGGGAATTACCACCCAGGTTCCTAACATAACTAAAAAAAGCCTTGTGATTATCCTTAGTGTCCTGTGCAATTTTTCTCTCGAAGCTGGCCTTAGACAATTTTATGAGTGCCCGTAGTTTTTTGCTAATACTGATCATTGATGCCTTCCCTTTTTGGGATTTTGCTCTATCATTTTGTAGCTTCCTCCTTCTATTGTATAGTTGTTTATGGCTGGGGTCCACCAGACAGGATATCTGCCTTTGGAGGATTGGGTCTTGGTTTTATTTGGGATCGCATGATCCATGCATTCCTGAAGGTGTTCATAGAATGCATTTATAAAGGATTCTGCAGTCTGGGCCGTATTTTCAACAGGCCCTGGGGCTTTGAAGGATTCCACCTCGGTTTTGAGGAGTGTGAAATTTGCTTTAGAGAAGTTTTTCACTGTGGTTTTCTGGGCAGGGGGTGGGGTAGGGATGTGAATATCCAGTGAGATTAGTTTATGGTCTGATCTTACCAGTGAGGGATACACTTCTGGTCTGGAGCATAGAGTCCCCATGTTGGTGATGATCAGGTCCAGTATGTTTTTCCCTCTTGTGGGAGTGGTAACAAGTTGTTCCATAGCATTTGAGTTTATAAATTCTAGGAACCTTTGGGCTAGGGTGTTGGAGCTAGAGTAATGCTCCCAGTCTATGTTTGGGTAGTTGAAGTCTTCCCAATATAATGGTGTTTGGAGAGACCTTCATATTTTCCAGTGTTCTCAGGAAGGCCGAGTGGGGTTCCTGGGTTTGGGAGGGTGGTCTGTAGCAGGCTATAAACTGGAAGGCAGTTTTACCCACTGTTAGTTGCACATGGATAGTCTCAGATGCTTCGTGCTTTGCCACCAACCTGGAGGTGTGGGTATCTTTGATGAATATCGATACTCCCTCCTTTTGTGGTTCGGTCCAAGTTTTGGGGCGAAAAGCATGGTATGAGGTATAACCTGGTAGTGCTGGGGTGCTCTCAGAGCCCTGAACCAGGTTTCTGTTACTGCACAGATATCGATGTTCTCCATGCTAAGGAGAGTTTTGAGTGCGTGCATCTTGAGGTTTAGACTTCTGGCATTGAGTAACATTATTCTTAGTTTCTTATCCCTTGTGATACCTATGGAGGTGGGTTTGTCTTTTGAGCCTTGCCTAAAAAAGGCACTATGGGGGTAGCAAGAGCCTTTGCCAATATCCGAAAGCCCAGGGGTGACAGGTGCAAGCCGTCCCTAGCGAAGCATCGTGGCTTGTCGAGCATATCATCCCAAGCTGACAGCCATTGGATCCCCTTTGAATGACACCAGTACTTAAGCCAATTGTTAAAATTGATCATCTTGTCTTCATATTGTGGCATCATTCTTGGTGAGGGTAAGATGCTACTCAAGGTCAGGGTCATACCGGCCTGGGCTACATGCTCAGACAGCTCCTTTATGTCTCTTTTCATGTAGTCCAGGGAGATATGTCTCAGGTCATTCACACCAGCATGGACAATGACTGAGTCATATTTGTACTTGCCTTGGAGTGACCTGAGTGCTTGTGTTATGTGGCAGATCCTAGCGCCCGACAGGCTGCTCACTGTGACCCTCTCCTTGTTCAGCCTGGTGAGCGGGACGTCAGTGTGCCTGACGATAGAGTCACCTATTACAAGTGTATCAGGTGTGTTGTTTAGTCTTAAGGGCTGTGACTGTTCGGCACACTGGCTTTGTGAGATATGTGTTGCACGTGTTTTGTTTTGGGGTAGCGGTTGCTTGGGTGTCTGCTTTGGAGGTCTCTGCTGCTTAGGCAGATCTTTATTTAGAGCCTCCGAGTATGTTTTTGTGTGATTATGTGTTTGGTTTGCTGTTGTGATAGGTCTATGTGAGACTGGAATTGTATTGAGTGTGGTTTCCTTCTCCTCCTGACTGGTTATGCCAGTACTGAGTTGAGAGAGCTTAGCCTCCAGTTTGGCTATATGGCTGCATCTCTCACATGTGTTGGAATTTGTTGGGAGGAGGAGAGGGTTGTCTGTGTACATGAGGCAGTTGTAACATTGCCTCAAGATTCCCAGATTCACCAGCTGGACCAGAGAGGAGATTGACAACTGACCTTTGGACATGCTAGAATAATATTGGGAATTCCTTTATAATTGAAAACAAGGGCCAGTGGGGAGTGAGGGTGTAGTGCTTTTAATTTTTAGTGCTGACTTATATAATTGCTTTAGTGAGCAAGTGCCAGGTAACTTAAGTGCAATGTGTTACAGGTAACTTAAATGCAAAAACGACAAACAGTAACTTTCTTTCAAGTGAAACAAGGAAATAAGTACAGTAAGCAATGCAGATATCACTAGTGATCCACAGAAGCACTGAGAAGCCGCGTATTAGGTGGAATTAGCATTCCAGGGAAATAACAAGCAAACAAACAACAAGCATATAAACAAAGCTAGATTCAACAGGCCTAGATCTAGTCTATGCTACAGCAAACAAGGTGTACCAATTTCAGTAAGATACAGTTCAAATATTCAGGCACTATAAACATTTAACCAGAAATTCCCAGCTCAGAAGGGCAGAGTCCAGCCTCTTCTCCCACAAGAGTGCAGACCACGAACCTTCTTAATGTAAAATAACTGGCCTGAAGCCCAAGTGCTTAAACCAGAACTAATACACTTTAAGAATAACAGACACTGGGCTCTCAATCAGCAGTTCCCGTTTTTGATGGTATAATGGCAACCTAAATGAATCTCAAGTGAATATTCTTTCATGGTACAGCTGAAAGAAAAGCCCGATGGGGCTTGCGAGCTGCAACATGTTGCTTAAACAGCCTGTTTGCTGGAATGGCTATAAGAGACTGAGTTTATATGGTAGGGAGAATCCTAAGATACTGTTTCTTTTGTTTACCACGTGCACTGTGACAAACCAAAATGCTGCCAGCCCAGCTAGCTGGAATTTTGTAAATAATTATACGTCACTTAAAAATATTAATATGATTTATATAGAAATGTGACACTGCCAGCCCAGCTATCTGGAATTTTGTAAATAATATGTTGTGTGGATATTAATTTGATTTACATGCTTGTCTTTACAAATGTAAGGAACTATATGTTATTTGTATATTGAACTACTGGTGCCAGAAGTGTGTGTTGAACTGTATGTTCTGTACTGAGCTTCAAGAATGTAACCACAGTGTACCCTACTGGAAAAGAACAGAGTTAACTTGCAAACTCTAAGAAAATAAGTGGATTGTTTTAAGATTGTGTTTATTTCTCAGTTTCACTGAAGGAGACAGGATGTCTATAGCTAAAGGTTTCTTTCTATTGTCTTGAAACAGAAATAATTACTAGGTTTGGAATGTAAGGTGCTTTTATTGCTCTGTGACTTCCTAGTAGCTGCACATCTGAGGGATATGTATTTTTCACAGAGAAATGTTACATATTGTTGGTAGCTGTTAGCCTGCGAACTGAAGGCAGGTGACAGATAGTGATGTCATCCAGCTGACCCAGCAGTAATGTTTTGATATTAATTTGGGAACTCTCTCAGAGTCTGTGTATTTTGTATTTGTCTTTGGACCTGGAAACATCCTCTCATCAACACTTGCCTAGCTAATAGTAAATAATCAAGGTACAGTAATCTCTCTTAGATAGTAATATAGTAAAGATTAGTTTAGATGTTTTCTGTATTTATTTGAGACTGTTCTGCAATGTTGTTTTAAAATATTTCCTGTGATTCTGAACTCTGTATTCACTGTGTTGAGTTATTGAGTATTGTCTTGTTCTTTTATTATTTATTGTTAAATATATTTAAACCTTTTAATTGTGGCTGGTTTGTTTAGAGATATTTAATCTCTTAGAGTACTTGCATATGTATTTGGTGACACTGTATAGGCCACTCCTAAATAGCCTTGAAAGTCTTGGTCACACTTACCATTTGGATAATAGTAACATTACACAGTAAGATTGGCCACCCTTTGGGAAATGCCTTAAAGTAGCTGATAAGGGATTCTGGTGGCAGTGACAACTACCTTATGGTCTGGGCAGAAGGGGACTTAGCTAGTAAACCTGTGCCAGCCTTTCCCAGGTGTGTATTTGCGTATAAATCAAATCTCAAAGTGTGTGTGTGTGTGTGTGTGTGTGTGTGTGTGTGTGTGTGTGTGTGTGTGTGTGTGTGTGTGTGTGTGTGTGTGTGTGTGTGTGTGTGTGTCAGTGTCAGCTACTTGGGCAGGGACATAAAGCACTTGTTGGCAGAGAGATTGCAGGGAGGACTTGGCTTGGAACCCTGGCTAAGGACTCAACCCTATAGCTGTGCCAGTGGGGAGTATTATTGGGGATCTGGAGAAAGAGGGAGAAACCAGCCCCAGACTGACTGTGATCTCTGTGTGCTCTTAAGGGAAATTGTACTTTACTGTGTGTGTACTTGTCATCCTCCCAATGTGTACGTCCCTCACTGGTGCTAGTGGTGACAATTGAGGTTCCTTGATTACTGGGCCAGTGCAAGGACATCACATATTAATTGTTTAGCAGTGGTGGGATAGCCATATCTCATATTAATTGGTTGACTATGGTGAGTTAGTGACATCACATATTAAATGGCTTGTAGTGGTGCAGATATTGAATTCCTGTAGCCTGTGTACAGTGATCACTGAAGGTGTTTGTACACTCAGTCAGCCATGCAGTGAACATTCAGAGTTCATATCACAATTGTTTTATTTTTTTGTTAGTCTAGTTAGTCAGGAAGAGCAGGCAAGCATGTCAGCAGAGGAGTATGGCAAGCTGACAACTAAGAAGTGCCAGGCTAGAGGACTGGTGCATGCCAACCTGACTAAAGCAGATATGATTGCAGCTTTAGTCACAGCTGCATCATAGAATAACAACCAGGAGGACAATCAGACTGGCCATGGAGATGTACAACTCTCAGAAAATGAACAGCTGAACCTTTACACAGAGGACTTAAAAATCTGTCTGGAGTTAAAGAGACTTGAGTTGGAGGCCATGCGTTTGGAAATAGAAGCAGCTGAGAGACTGAGACATCTGGAGGATGAGGAAAATGAGAAACTGTGACATCTGCAGGGTGAGGTGAATGAGAGGCAGAGGCAACAGGAAAAGGAAATGCTGACTCTTCGCCAGATCATGGAGGTAATGGGGAAGAAAGTAAATGAACCCCACAAGCAATAAAGGTCAGTAAATTCCTTCCACAATTTACAGAGGGGGATAATTTTGATAGTTTCATTCATATGTTTGAGAGGGTATGTAAGTTTCATTCATATGTTTGAGAGGGTATATAAACAGTATAATGCTGACCAAGGTCTGACCCCCTTACTCCATGTTAAAGCTGTAACTGTTCTTTCCAAACTGCCTGATATTGACTGTTTAAATTATAATGTTGTAAAGAACTGTTTGCTAGAGTTTTTTTAAGTTAACACCTGAAGCTTATAGGAAAAGTTTTGTGAGCGTAGATGCAAGGCAGATGAAAGTGTGTGTGTGAATATGTTGCTGAACTAAGCACTTATTTTCATAGATGGGTGAGTATATGTCAGGTCACCACTTTTGAAGGGCTGGCAGACCTTTTGGTGAGGGAACAAGCCCTTAGCACTTTGCCTGAGGACATGAGAATCTGGTTAGCTGGTAGACAATGTGCTACTGCAGATGAGTTGGGGAAGAAGGGAGACCAATACCTAGCAAGCAGGGCATCACTGCACAGGAAAGGGACACCCAGTTCTGCTCATGGGTCTAAGGGAATCCATGGTGGGTAGCTCAGACTGCCACAACAGAGTCCGACAGTAGCAGGGGAAACCACTGGTCCAGCTACACATCCAGGACCAAAGGTTAAATGTTTTAAATGCAACCAGTGGGGACATGTGGCACATAGATGTCCATGGAGGCAAGGTGGGGAACAAAAACTGGGAGATCCAGTGAGTGGGAATGACAAAATGCCAAAAGTAAGTTGTTTTGAGACAACAAGGGTACCAAACTACCACAAGAGGTTATATCCTATCTTAGTGAATGGGAAAGAGGCATTTGGCTAAGAGAGATACAGCCTCTGACCTAACCATTGTGAAGCCTGCAATGGTTAAAGAGGAACACTACTTGCTTGGGCAGTCTACTCCAGTCAGAGCTTTAGGAGGACCCCATTCCAAATACCTTTGGCTAGGGTTCCCTTGACTGGGAGGGTGGAAAAGGAAGCCAGCAAGTTTGAGGATATCCCTGCAGATGTCCTGATAGGCTTGGAATGTAAGGTGATTTTATTGCTCTGTGACTTCCTAGTAGCTGCACATCTGGAAAATAAATATTTTTCACAGAGAAATGTTAAATTCTGTTGGCAGCAGTTAACCTGGGAACTGAAGGGAGGTGACAAATAGTTATGTCATCCAGCTGACCCAGCAGTAATTTTTTGATATTAATCTGGGAACTCTCCCAGAGTCTGTGCATTTTGTATTTGTCTTTGGGCCTGGAAACATCATCTCATCAGCACTTGCCTTGCTAATAGTAAGTAATCAGGGTACAGTAATCTCTCTTAGGTATAGATAGGAATATAGTAAAGATTAGTTTAGATATTTCTGTATTTATTTGAGACTGTCCTGCAATGTTGTTTTAAACTATTTATTATTAAATATATTTAAACATTTTAATTGTAGCTGGTTTGTTTAGAGATATTTAAGCTCTTAGAGTACTTGCATGTGTATTTGGTGACACTGTATAGGTCACTCCTAAATAGCCTTGAAAGTCTTGGTCACACTTACCATTTGGATAATAGTAACATTACACAGTATGACTGGCCACCCTTTGGGAAATGCCTTAAAGTAGCTGATAAGGGATTCTGGTGGCAGTGACAACTACCTTATGGTCTGGGCAGAAGGGGGATTAGCTAGTAAACCTGTGCCAGCCTTTCCCAGGTGTGTATTTGTGTATAAATCAAATCTTAAAGTGTGTGTGTGTGTGTGTGTGTGTGTGTGTGTGTGTGTGTGTGTGTGTGTGTGTGTGTGTGTGTGTGTGTGTGTGTGTCAGCTACTTGGGTAGGGACATGAAGCACTGGTTGGACAAAGAGAGTGCTCAGAGGACTTGGCTTGGAACCCTGGCTAAGAACTCAACTCTATAGCTATGCCAGTGGGGAGTCTTATTGGGGATCTGGAGAAAGAGGGAGAAACCAGCCTCAGGCTGACTGTGATCTCTGTGTGCTCTTAAGGGAAATTGTACTTTACTGTGTGTGTACTTGTCATCTTCCCAATGTGTACATCCGTCACTGGTGCTAGTGGTGAAGATTGCAGCTCCTTGATTACTGGGCCAATGCAGGGGCATGACATGTACCTACAAAATAAATGTGTTTTTATATAAAGTCTGCCTCTCATGCCTTTCAGACTTACATTGATACTGTACACAGGGACATGGCCAAGGAACTGCCAAGCACACCATTCCTTGTCATGCTTCTCTTACCAAGTGCATGACCTTTTTGAGCTAAGATTTCCCTGTGGAGGTTGTAGCCAGATATGTTTTACTGCTCTTCTTGGTTTGTTTACTGTCTAACAAGACTTTTGTTTCCTGCTGTTTCTGTTGTTTTTTTTCTCTTTCAAACAATTATGTAGGGTCTACAAAAGTTCTTAGTGGAATCCAAGGTAGAGATGGATCAGAGGTTGGTGCAGCTACAACAGCATTAAGACTGGCCAATGCACCTGCCATAAAGATATTAAGCAAGGAGGAAGACCTATGTTCATATTTGGTGACTTGAAATATATGCTACCCAAGAGAACTGGGACAAATTCAAATAATATAATATATTTTCATTTGAGCTGACTGGGAAGAATTAAAACCTACATGGACATGGAAGGAATGATTACATGGGCTATGGAAAACTTGAAAAAAAAGGACTGTTGGCTAGGGCTGAGATAATTTCAGGTGCACAAGCTAAAAAAAAATTTCAACTGGAACTTTAATGCTGCCAAATGGTAAGAGCTTAGATTCATGATTTGAAGGGGTCTATATTATATCCTCAAAGAGGCGTTCCATTGAACGCCTCTTCATCGACACATAAACAATGAAAGCAGAAAACGCCAAATGTTCACATCAGAGATTTCTTTCCCTGGGAAAGAAATCGCTTGGCCATCCCTGCTAGATTGCTGTTTTCCCCACTGTAGTGCGATCTCGGAGTTGGTATATTTAGTTGGGGGGGGGGTGGGGGGCACAGGCCCTCGCATTGGGGGATGTGGGAGGTGAAGCCCCCCACTTTGTTATGTTTGTAGTGATGTGTTTTTGTTTTGAGGGGAAGTGATTTCTTTCCCAGAGAAAGAAATCGCTGATGTGACCATTTGGCGTTTTCTGCTTTTGTTTTTTACGTGTCGATGAAGAGGCGTTTGATGGAACGCATCTTCGAGGATATAATATAGACCTGATTTTAAGCATATCTTAAAACTGTGATTAGAAATGGGACAAGAGTAACTCGCTCCAGGGAATATCAACCTAGACTGTGACATTAACAGAGTATGTTGGAGAGACTGATATATCTCCTACAGATTGCCAATCCTCTGGAATAAGCTCCCACTTCACATGAACAGAGCTCCTCATTGACCCTATTTAAGCTCAGCCTTGACAATTGGATGGGTTACTGTATATTCAACCTGGGAGTGGCACCTATGTCACTCATGGACAGGGGTAGTCAGAGCTGATCATAGAATTGCTCTGCTAACAATGACCATCTAACTATGGTTTCTCCCTTTTTAATTTCTCCAAATCTTTTGAGTTTCTAATACCATGATGGGAATGGACCCCATTCCTAAGTCAAAGTACGATTAAAGTTCATAAAATTAGTTTTGTTTCACTCTTTCATGTCAGCCAAAAGTGCTCTTTGCAGCACCCACAGTGTGCCCAGTAATGACTCCTTCTGTAATTCATACAGAGTTATATGTATCGGTAGCATATCTAAATATGATTGTAAACTCTTTTTTATAAGACCCATTGCTCCTACTACTATTAAAAATAGCTGGGTATCTTTCTTCCACATTGCTCTCATTTCTGCTTGCAAATCCTGATATTTTATGACTTTGTGTCTCTTTGAGTGCAGGACGCTGTAGTCACTGGGTGTGGCGATTTCAATGATCAATGCTACTTTTGTCTTCTTTTCTTGGACCACTACATCTGGTTTTCTAGGAATTATCTTTTGAACTGTTGATAATGGATGATCCCATGTGATGTAGACGTCATCATTTTCTATGATGCTTTGTGGCTCATGTTTCGAGTGTTTTTCAGCCACTTCAATAATACCATAATGTTTGCACAATCCCCAGTGCAGCAGTCTTACCACATTATTATATCTTTCAGTATACAGTTCTTCTGCCATTAGTATATATCATGGTCATTTAGGCTACACAGTGTATACACAGCTAGGTTTATAAAGGCCCTAAGGCCATTAGCCTAGTAATCTCCTATGAACCTATATTAACCATAAAATAAAAGCAATAGAAATTCTACAATGGACAGATTTAAAAGAGCTTACCTAGTAATATGAGAAAGTGGCTGTTAAAAAGTGAAGAATTCTGACAAGTTCATATCTTTAGTATAACATTTATTAGTTAATGATACAATGATTAAACTGAATTGTCACAGTCCTAATGTAAAACTGCAGAACGAAATGTACAATCTTTTGTAAAACAAATAATAGCAAGTTAAGTTTCAGCTACAGTGGGATAGGTCGCTTAGACAGATGATATTTCATTAATATTGAGGAGAATGCTAGTAGTGGAAATGTAAAAAAAAACTGATCTGCATGCTATAAAGTGAATTATTCCAATGGAATGTGACAAGCCTACAGCTGAAATAATTGAAGTAGCATTATGCCATTATGTTATAACCAAGCTAGTGAACTGTACTTTATTTTTAGGAGGGAAAGAAGGTTAAGCCCTGATAGACTCTGGTAGCATCATTACCATTGTTAAGAGTTCCCTGCTATGTATGCATAAGAGAAGCAACAAACAAAAAGTGGTAGTAATACACATTCATGGTGTTAGAAAGGAATATCTCCTTACACGTGTAGAAAGTCAAGCAATTATAAGGAAAACTTTCCCATTTTAAGATACAGTGGAAAATGTAGGAGTAAGACTCCAAAGACATAGTGTGGCAGGCTGGTATATTTAATCAAAAATTACTTAAAACAGCAACCTGATATGTCCATTAAGTATAAGAATGGGGGCAGCAAGACAGTTGCACTGATACAGAGATTAAAAATCAAAAACAGCAGAAAAAACTTAGCATAGAAGTTAGAAAGGTGATAGAATCCATTGGGGTTGGATGGCAAAAATAATCTCTGTATTACTAGAAACCTGACCCAATGACAGAGTAATAGAAATCCAGTGCTGTAAGAGATGTTATTCTAGGAATTGAAAGTGAACTGATAGAAAAATCTGAAGTAAAAGTTAGTACAAGTCTGCAGAGAGACTTACACAATGTGTTAGCACAGAAACAGAGAGGGCATAAATAAAAGAAGTAGGACATTTGAGTGAGAACCCTCAGAGCAAATAAATGGCTGTAGTTGCTAAAAATGACATAAGTAAAATAATGCAGAGTTTAAATCCATTTTGTCCAAGGAAACAGAAAAGCAAAGAAAAAGAAAATTCTGAAAAAAAGTTTATTAAGCTAGTGAAAAAGTTAAAGCAGAAAGAGTTTCTTCCCAAAACTACCCTTTCTAGAGGAAGACATAGAAAAATCTATAGTGCTAGTGTTTCTGGAAAAGGAAGCTATACTTCCCGTCTTGGGACAAACTAGTGAAGAAAGTAACTCTGAATTAGTGGAATTACTAGTAAGCCACATAAATGTTAAAAAGCATAATGGGAAGGTAATACCTTATGTAGGGCAGGAGAGAATATAACCAAGGTTGAAGGGGACAATCATGGACATCCTAGGTACAGGTCAGTAGAAATGAAGCTAGCCCATAATCACGTCAGAAAGTCACCTGGAAATGGATAAAACTAAGACAAAAGTACTAACCAGATTTGACTGTCTAGGCATAAAGGAAGAGATACAAAACTTATTATTTTTGTTAAGAATGCCAGAAAACTATACACCTTCCTTGATTTGATAGCCCACAGACTCCAGTGTCTATTATAAAGGTGTCATTTGAACATATTGCTATGCACTTTGTAGGACTACTAGGAAAATCTAACAATGCATATCAGTACTAATTTGTTAACAAATGACTATACTACAAAATTTCCAGAAGCAACGTTATTACAGAAAGGTAATGATAAAGCTATTACCAGATAATTGCTAGTGGGAGTCTCCTGAGTATGTATCACTAAACAGATAGTACTGTCATGTAAGTAAACTTACCATAACAGCAGATCTTCAAACGATTACTGCTGCAATAGCTTTAACTATATGAGTTAGATTCTGCCAAGGATATAACCACAGGCCAGCTTTTAAAGTTTCAGGGCACCTTCTACATGCCCAAAATGTCAATCAGCTTGAACTGAGCTGACTAAAAAGGCAGGTTTGGGTGCTAAGCACTTCAGAGCTTTCATGTCAACAGAGAGAGAGAGAGAGAGGGAGGATGAGCACTGAAAGAACAATGCTAGGAACAAGAAAAAATAAATTTCCACACCTTGGCATAAAAACACAGCAAAACAACAAAGGGGGTGGAGGGAGAAAGTGGCTACTGTGGCAGTGATCATTCAAACATCTACTATTATGGTAAATTTACTTACACAATTGTACTATGTTCATCATATTGATCACTGCTGCGGTAGCTTTAGCTATATGAGTAGATTACCCTACCTTGCTGCATTTGGGAGGTGGAAGGAGAAGGGTCCAGAAGATGCTGAAGAATGGTTACTAAAACCTGATCTGGACCTATAGAAGGACTCAAGTTTGTAATATCTTCTAAACATATATACAGAGAACCAAGTTGCTGTTTGTTGAATACTTCTGGAATCTAACCCTTTTCAAAAAGCCATATATGAAACCAAGGCCCTGGTAGTATAGCCCTTGACCCTACCAGTTGTGATGAGTATAACAAAAGGTAATAGCCTTAAGTAACCATTTGGAAATAGTCTGTTTTAACACAGGTTATCCCTTCTTCTTATTTTTGCAAGAAATGAGCAATTGAGCCGGAGATCTGAAAGATTTAGTTCTGTCAAGATAGTACACGAGTTGTATATGGACATCCGAGGTATGACATATCCTTTCTTCCTCATTTGTAGGTTCAATAAGGAAAATGGGGAGATAGTTTGGCTTAAAGTAAACTTAGATACCCCTTTAGAAATAAAAGAAGGATTACTTCTCAAAGAAACCATGTCTCTGTGTAAAATGAGAAATAGTTGGCTCACCATAAGAGCATGCAACTAAGATACCCATCTTGCAAAGGTCAGAGCAATCAGTATAACTGTTTTCCATATTAAGGACCTCGGGTCAGACAAGTTAATGGGTTCAGATGGAGCAAGTGTTAGCTTCTCCAACACAAAATTAAGATACAAAGGAGGGCTATCAGTTTTCTTTGAGGCCTCTTATGCAAAATCCATTTCAAAAACATTTTAATATTAAAATGCATTGAAAGAGGGGGATGCATGGGAAGACATGCTGAAATGGACAATAAATGAACACTGACAACAGGACTAAGAAAGACCATAGGATAGTAACTCTCACAAATATTATAAAATAAGAGAACAACTCTAGCCCTGAATGGGTGCTGGTTATGTTGTTGGCACCAACTAGAAAACCTTCTAGCCCTGAATGGGTGCAGGTTATGTTGTTGGCACCAACTAGAAAACCTTTTCTATTTGCCAATGTATGATTTTCTAGTAGCAGGCTTTCTTGCCTCCATTATTACCTGCTGCACATCTTCCGTAAACAGGTGCCTAAAGGGACTTAAGGCCCTATCATCCAGGCAGTCAACTGAAGTTGTTTGGTTCAGATGTATAAAACACACCTTATCTTGTGTGAATAGATCCATTCTATGAGGAAGCTTGTGGTAAATGTCTCTGGTCATTTCCCAAAGAAGGGAGAACCACTGTTGTTTGGGCCAGGAGGGAGTCACCACAATGATCTTGGAGGATTTATTCTGAATATTTGAAAGTACCCTGTATATCCTTGGAAAAAGTGGAAAAGCATACAGAAACATTCTTGTCCAAGGAAAAGAAAAGAAAAGGTACCTGTCTTCCAGGCCTTCTTGCATGGAGTTCTGGAACAGATTCTTGCCAGCTGATTGTTCAGAGAAGAGGTCTATTTGAGGAACTCCCCACAAATGGATCAAATCTTGGAAGAACCCCCCTCCCCCCAGGATCAAGTTTCTATTCCTGAGGGTCCACACTTCTCCTGCTCAGCTTGTCTGCCACATAATTTTGCTGTGATGGAACGCAAGATGTCTGAAGAGTGAGATTGTGCTGTGAAGCTATATCCCATGCTAACATGGTTAGTCTGCAAAGGGGTATAGCCTAGTTCCCCCTTACCTGTTGATGTACCGCATGACTGAGGTATTGTCTGTAACAACATGAAGAAGTCCTGTGACAAAGATAATTCAGAGAGTTGAATGCTTTGATCAGAGCAATCATCTCTTTTATATTTATGTGTTTGCATCTGTCGTTGGTGTCCCACACACTTTGCACTTTTATCCCTCCTGAAACTGCTCTGCAAGCAAAGAATAAAGGCATCTGTGGTGACTGACTGACAGCTTTGGAACAGGGAGGGAGAAGGGGAGACACATATTAGGAATATTTGCTGCCTCCACCAAGTGATTTCTCTTCTGACAAACACTAGCACTGCAATTTGAATTGAAAAAAGATGGTGCTGGGACTAAAGAAACTTCAGATACCATTGTATCTTTTTCATATGGAGTCTTGTCAGGGGTATCATGATAATCATAGATACCACGAGATCCCAAATCCTGAGATATTCCCTTGCAGTTAACCAAAGTCTGAGTGGAAAACCTTAGAAATAGATCAGGATATAGGTTTATTTTCCCTTGGAAGCAAAGGTCTTTGAACTGAGATGTCTAGCTGACACTCCAGGAAAACAATCCTGTGAGAAGGAGTCAAAAAAGACGTTGGAATTTTCTCTTGGAATCCCAGATTATATAAAATGATCTCTCACCCTAGTGAGAGATTCCTGATACAATGAAAAAGAATCTGCAACGTTAAGCAAGTCATCTAAATAAGATGACTATGCTAATCTCGTGTTGGCCCGGTGGGAAGAGCTATGGGCACTGAATGTAAACTTCCAATGGAAAGGGAATGTGCTCCTCTATAATAGATTTGTGGATGACATTATGATTCTATGGGCTGGAAGTGAGGAAGAAGTCCAAAATTTTGTGGATTTTTTAACAAAGACTACTTTGTTTCTAAAATTCGATGTTAAGATGTCCAGAACAGACATTGAATTTCTGGATGTCAAGATCCTATTGGATCCTATTGAAGGGATAAATACTATGCTGTATCAGAAACCTATGTGGAGGAACCATATGGTGCATTTTTCCAATATGCACCCAAGGCATATTTTCCGCAATGTGATTGACAACCAAGTCACTCGAGTGTCCAGGCTTTGTACTCAGGATGATACTTTTCTCATGGAAAGCAATAAACTGCTACAAGGTTTCAAGGATCGTGGTTATAGGCCAGTCAGAGAAGGAATAACAATAGATCATGCAGGAGATCTGAGAAAGAATAAGGATAGACCCTACTACTCTCAACAGTATATCAATGGAATGACAAGTGAAGTGATGAAAGACGATAGAATACGTCCTAATGTAGGGCAGGGGACCATGAGGGTCAGCCTTATTTACAGTAGTGATAATTCTACAATATGTGGAATAATCAAAAAATACTGGCCTGTGTTAACATCAGATTGAAAAAAATAGTAGGGAACACACCTCATTTTAGTTTTAAGAACAAGAAAAATCTAAAGAGGTTGCTTTGCAGTAAAAGCTGCAAAGCCAAAAGGAATGAACATACACGTTCTGGCACACGGAAATGTGGCAGTTGTAAAGCCTGTACTGTTATCAATACCAATAATTTTTTTACACATCCAGTTACAGGAAGGACATACCAGTTTTTTGGAAATGCCAACTGTAATAGTAAGAATGTGGTATATGTTGCTACCTGTACTTTTTGCCCATGTTTCTATGTGGGCAAAATGAATAGGATGCTAAAAGAAAGAATCTTTAAGCACCAATCTGATATACGCATTAAGGTTGTTACGAATGCGTTGTATGCTCATATTCAAGATAATACCACCCATACATTTAGATTTATGGTCCTTGCAATGGTTCGTTCAACTATAAGAGAAGGGGATGTAACAAATCAAATGGAAATGGAAGAATCTAAATGGATAATGGACTTAAGGGCTAATTGTTTCCCAGGGCTTAATGGTGTTGTTGCACTTAAACCGTTCCTGAAGGAACGAAGTTTGACTTTTTGCCATTAAAGAAGCTCATTATATATATTTTTTATTTTTTACTTCCTATCCATCTTTGTTACAGATGTCAGTTTTGTAATATTCCTTCTGTACACTTTCTATAGCTTTCATTTCTTTCAGAGATGTGAACATGACATCTTTTAAGTTTTGAGTTATAGTGTATTCTGCTATTAATGTGTGAGTTTTGTGTCTATTTTGTTCATAGTACGAATTCTGAGTGTTCATCAGACTTTTATGTGATGACAATAGTTATTTGTTTGTTGTATATCAGGCTGTGACTGTTGCTTCTTTAATATTATGGTTGTGAACCTGCTATGTTAACATTATGACCTCTGGGTTTTTAACAGATTTACAAGCTGTGTAATTGTTATGACAGCAGTGTTTTATTTATTTACTACAAGTTTTAGCATGCTATGATGATTGTCTTTAACAAAATGTAGTTTTGTTCTAAGCTTGGATCTAAGTTATTTTAAAACATGTTTTTGTTACAAGTGCACTATGGAAATGGGGAGTAAGTGTTGCTATGTTTCATTGCCTCATTTTTTAATTGCTTAATTGCCTTTTAACTAGATCGGTTAGCTGGTTCTTAAATAGTTCTGTGTAGGAATTGTTTTCAGGATCTGAGGAAGGCACATGCCGAAAGCACTTATCCTGTTCTTGGTTTTGTTGTATTAAAGCTCCAGTTTTATGTCTGTGCTGTTACGCTCCTTTTTTGTTTTCTTCTTTTAGTCCAAAGGGTAAGGCAGAGAACTGATAATGTGATCCAGACAGACAAAACCTAAAGAAACACATGAATTCTGGACGAATAGGGATGTGATGATCATCTTTTAAATTTAGTGTTAGAAGGAAACTTGAATGATGAAGAGGAGGTAACAGGTCGTAAAGAGAAATTATTTTGAAGTTGGGGACTATCACAAACAGGTTTAGGAAAAAAAGATCCTGAACTGGTCTCCCAGCATTTTGTTGAGACGTTTTATTTTTGCCAAAATTGGATGAGGGGTTGGAGAATTACTTTGAAATTTTTGAAAGGAGGGCTGAAAAATCCTAAAGAGATTTCCTGTATCAACTTAACCCTTTAGTCATACCTTTTGATAAGCTCTGCCACAGAGGAACCAAAAATGCGATCTCTTTCCAAAGAAGAATTTAAATTCTCATTTTTCATGTCATCTGGGAGGTTCTGAGAGTGCAGTCAGGCAAAGCTCCTCAAAACAGTACCAGTGGCGATAGTCCTGGAATAAGTATCAATTAAATCATGCCCATGCTGTAAACAATGAGCAGTGGTTTGTACAATGGAAGAAACTAAATTATTTAAAGCAGATTTTTTATCACAAGAAGAAACTGCAAAGAAAACATACCTTATACTTTCACAGTTAGCCAAAATAAACTTTAACACATGAACCTGACAATTCAAAATTCTGAAAATCAGAGTTGCAGACGTGTACACTTTTTTCACCATACTTATCAATAATCTTCCCATCCTTGCCAGAAAGAATAGGACTGGAATTAACCAAATGTTTAACAGCAGTAGGATTAACTAAAGCTATAGCTGCTGGGTCAGGTTTGGAAGAGTGTATAAAAAACTTAAAAGACCGAGGAACTTTATACATTCTATCTGCCTTTTTAGGGCCAGCAGGCTGACTGCCAGGAAGATTGCAGGCAGTGACACACACATCCTCCAGAGCTGAGTTCTCCTCTGATTCTGAATCAGAAAACTGAGGAGAAACACTTGTGTCTGTCCTTCCATCTTCCTGTCCAGATTCGAAATCTTGAATCTCTTCAGGAAAAGAGGTATCCCTTTTTCTTTTACCAGAAGCCTCCTTATAAGAAGAATCAGTATCCTGAATTAAACCCTGAACCAGTCCCAGTAAGCTACTCATGTCTAAGGAAATTTGAGGACTAGATTCATGTTTACTTTTCTGTTTCTTTTTGACACAAAAATGGGGCCAACAGTGTTATTAATGGCAGCAGCAGCTTCCCCAGGGATAGGTACAACATTTTGACCAAACAGGGAAGACTTCCATGTTCCCTTTCCCAGGGTCAACAAGACCAGCTTCCCTGTGGCCACTGACAGGAAACCAACAGCCCCAAAGGATGTGGCTAAACTCAGGTCTATAGTGGTACCAGAGGGATCCAAGGTAAAAGATGAGTGGCTTGAAGAACAAGCTATGGCCACAGCAGTCACCCACATGCTGCTAAGGCAAATTGGTAACATGCTGGGGGTAGCAACGGCTGTTTGCTTAACTTTTTTTGTGCCTTGAAGAAGGACCACCTGTGAGACCAGTAATTTATTCCATGGTTAAGTAGAAAATGGAGTATCTGTCCCATGGAAAATAAGCAGCAAAAGCTGGTAGAAATTTAAAGTCTTTAAAAGTCACATTTTCCCCAAAAAATCACACAAAAAAAAAATTTAAAACACTTTGCCAGCCCCCAAAGTAATATAAATACAGTTTCACTGCAGCAAATAATGTTTTTCAGTTATATTAAGCAACTTTTAAACTGACATGAAAAAGTGATCAGCCATTTAAGGGTACAGTTAAGCCTCATAACAGCCCATTAAAGCATACACACTCTTAGCTTAAAAATAATTTTCCTAAATAGGAAAGTACAGTAGAATAACAATTTCTATAAAGTGGAAGATTTCTTTCAAAAGGGAACTTATCTGCAAAGCAAAGGAACAGCACATGCCAACTGTTGATTCTCAAGTCTGCAGAGGAGCATACTCTTCTGCAGCAGGAAAGCTCTGAAAGGCTTAGGCCCAAACCTGTCCTTTTAGACACCTCAGCTTGAGACAACTGATGCTTTGGCACATGGAAGGTGCCCTGAAGCTTTAGAAGCTGGCCATCTGTTATATCCTTTGAAGGATATAGACCATATAGCTAAGGCTACTGTAGCAGGGATCAATATGATGAACATACTTCCTGAATAAACCACACCCTTTATGCTAAGGGTATTGCATCAGTTATGCCAATGCTTTAAAGTTATGCTGCTGAAGACATCAACTCATCATCTGCAGCTTACCCATGCTAAGAAAAGTTATGTAGACAGATGGGAAGAACTGGGATTAGCTGTTATACTCACAGTTTGCGAGAAGAGAAGTGTCACACACATCAGATGGGTTTACCTTATTTGAACTTTTGTGTGGCAGACACACCAGTGGAATGCAAGAAATTAAGGAAACTTGGGAAGAAGAAAGACAATTTAAAAAGTGTGGTAGGGCACTATTTTAATTTGCATGATAGACTAAAGCTAGTAATGTCCATAGTAAAGAAGCACATGCAAAAAGCCAGGGGATATGATAATGAAGATATAATAAAAATCCCCAACTTAGAGAAGTTCTCCAAGGAGATCAGGTATATTAGTGCCATCCATAGAGAACAGATTTCTGGCTAATTGCCAAGGCCATATGGGGTGATGGAATGAATAAATGCTTTGAACTACAGCATTGAAAAAAGAAGACAAAACTAATCTATGACATTAACAGTATTAAAGCCATGGAAATAAGTAGAAAGTTAACTGGTGAGCTTGCGGACTGAAGTTCACACCAGAAAGTCCAAAGAATCTCCTCCTGAAGTACAACAATTAGGGGAACATTATCAAAAGTTGAAAATCAGGAAGTATGAAAATGTCTCCTAAGAAATAAAAGTTTTCCAAAATGCCCAGAAGAACTAAACTGACTGAATGTCACATAAAGACAGTGCCTGAAATGAAGTTTAAAATGAGAGCTTAGACAGAATTAGAACCAAAGTTACAGAAACAATCACAGTTAGAAGAAATTCAAAAGATGTTCAAAATAAGAGTGATAGAAGAGTCATAGAATGAATGGAGTAGCCCAATTTTGCTAGTTCCTCAACTTGATAGATAATATCAGATTCTACAACAATTTTAAGACACTAAATAGCTTTTCAAAGTTTGATAGTTATCCCATACCCAGAACAGGTGAGTTGATAAAGACCCTTGAAGAGGTCAAATATATGACAGCACTAGACTCGACAAATAATTATAGGCTCTGTCCTAGTTGGATTTTCCTGGTTAACAAATGTTAAATAAAGTAAATAAATAAATAAAATAAATAAATAAATAAATAAATACATTATTGGTAGATACCAGCTTTCCTATACTAAAGGGAAAAAAAACAGCCTTTGTAACCTCTAAAGGTCTATTAAAATCTACAGTGCTACTATCTGGCCCACATGGAGCTCTAGCCACCATTCAGAGACCGATTTAAAATATTTAAGCCCCACTCTTGACATGCTTTTGCTGCATACCTAGATAATATGGCCGTCCATTCAGAGGGCTGGGAGTCACACTTACCAAAAGTACAGGCTGTATTAAAAGGTAGCCTTGACTGTGAATGCTAGGAAAGTGGTACCTTACATGAAAAAATGCGATACCACCCAACTAGAAAAACAAAACAGGTGCCACAAATTGCCCTATACCCTATGCTGAAAGGTAGGTGAAGGGTTTTCTTGGACAGGCTGGATACTACAGAAAATTTGTACATAATTTTGCAGCTATTGTCTGCTGTTTGACAAATCTCACAAAAAGAATACCTTCTAACAGGATACAACAGTCCCTTGAGATAGACAAACCATTTAGTAAGCTAAAAAGAAATGTAAGTTCTGAAGTAGTATTATGTAGTGATGTCTAGATTTACTAAGGAGTCTACACCATATATAGATGCATCAGACATGGGTGTGGGAGCAGTATTGTCCCAACATCTTCAACATAAGGAGCATCCTGTGTACAGTATTAAAAATTAAGCAATCCTAAAATAAAAATATTCCGCCATAAAGAGAGAGAAAGTGTGTATCGATTGGTAAGTAAACTTCTGTTCTTTAAAATGCTATTGGATTTTGACAGCCTGTTTTGAGTTCATTGTGTGGACTTAACCTAAGGGAAAATCAGCTGAAGATTCTTTCCTAGTAGGGCTGAAGGGAAGGCCTGGTAGAGCCTTCATCTGTGATTTGTTTAAACAGTCTATTTGTTTGTAGAGCTGTAAGAGACTTAATGTACATGGTGGAGCTAACCCTACGGCAAAGTTTCTCAATTATATAAAGGTTAAAGGTACTGTAATTTTTTTCCCATGTGAATTTATAACGTGTTTTTATATAAAGTCTGCCTGCAGTGTCTTTCACAGTTATAGCATGCAAGCACATGCATTTTTAAATAAAGCAATAAAGCTTTTTTTTTTCTTTCAGAAACATACAATAGTTGCTTCTACTTCCTTAAACAGCTAAGCGCTTCAGTACAAACAAGTACATTCTGTATAAAAACTAACAATTACATACAGTTCAAAAGTCTGTGGTTTGTATTGCTGCATCTAAAGTGGAAGCATGCTATGAATGGATATAGACCAGTTAAGAAATACATTTTTGTAACCCCTGTGAACCTTGTTATCCCAGACTTACCTACCATAGAGCATATGTGAAATGAAAAGGTGCATGCTACTTACTCTTGCCTTTATTTCTGGTCTGTTGCAGTAAAGACCTTGAGCAGTTAACACCCACTGACTCTGTTTCTTCACTTGGTTACTTTGACAAACTAATAAAGTGGCTATCAAATGGTATCAGCTTGGACTTGGGTCATGCTAAAGAAGAAAAAAAAGAACAATTGTTTTCATAGTTTGCTCTCACAACCTGCTGAAACATTATTTTCCCATTCATAATGTGCATTTCTCCTCGTATGAGACAATTTGTCAGAAAACTGTATATAATCAGAAGTTCACTGTATATGTCACTAATAGTGCAATTGCAGGAAACTGTAAAAGGTACAATGTGCAACATTTTTCCTTGTCACAGGAGAGGAAGTGATAAAGATATTAAATACATTTAGCCTCATAGAAGAAGAAAACAAATTAATAGTTGTAAAAAAGAAATTTAAGGAATGTTGTGAATCAAGGGAAAAAATATCTCACATTTTTTAAAGAAACCACTGCTGCACACCTGCAATGAATGATATTTACAGGATTGAGAAAAAACACTGATTAAAGACTAACAAATATGTTGGGCTACCGATTCATTGATCAGAGATAGAATAGTCTGTGATATTAAAAACAGCTGTGTAAGATGCATATTGTTGAAAGAATCTAATATGACTCTGAATAAAGTACTAGATATGTGCAGAGTAAGGTAAAACTCAGTTTTCTGTTAAAAGAGCTGATGGAAAAACTAGAAGTGTAGAAATGTAAAATTGTGAAGAAAAAGAATGAATCAAAAAGTGAACATGCACAATAAAAATGATAACAACATAGACAACTACATGATATTCAAGATGGTGCCCAGGAAGAGTAGCATGATAGTAAATAACACCACCTGATGTTTGTGTGGTTATAAACAAAAAAATTAAAAACTGTGTTGCATTTAAAAAAAGTTTGCAGGCGTTGTGAGACAAAAGTCATTTTGCAAGAATATATAAATAGGAAAGTAAGAATATTTGACAGAATTTGGATGTTGTAAATCTAAAACTATAAATGTGTGAATGCCTGTGGCAGTTGTAGAAAGTCTGAATACATTATAAGATGAAACAAAGCAATGATGTGTTAAAACAAACTTTGGACTGAAAATATTTTCAGTAAAGGCAAACGTGTTGAAGTTTGAACTAGATGCTTAAAGTGAGTGAAACATTTTGAGAGACACTTCATTAAAAGCACCAAAGTTACAGAGCAAATATATCACTCACTGCGTACTTTATGGGAGCATTCAGGACACAAGGAAATCCTGTGGGTCAGATTATGTTTTCTTGTGAATGCAAGAATAAAATATATAAAACTGTGTCTTTACAGCAAGCTGTAATTTAATCAGATATTTTAGGTTATTATTTTGAACTGTTTGCTACATTTGGATTATTTTGGTTCATGTATTTTGGCAGGGTAAAATGGATTCATTGCATGTAAGCACAGCCACAATCACATATCCAAAATGTCATTCAAAAATCCACCATCTTGAATGCTGCATTGAATGTTTCCAAGAATGTTGTTAAGGTATACATTAAACAAACTTTTTGTGCAGATATGTATCAAGAATATTGCCAAATTATGAGAAAATATGTGTGCTATATATGATAATAGATCAGTGGACATAAAGTATATACTAGCAATAAAGAGGTAGTACAGAAAGCAAAGCTACTAATTCGAATAAGCAGAGAGATCCAAGCAATGATATTCTGTAAAAATGATATTGGCTTCTTCACAAAGGTTGGTTGCTTACCAGGAAAATACTATATTACAATATCTCCAGGTATAGTACTAGTAGCCCATATGGTGAGAAGAATGTCAACAGCTCCATGAGACTAGAGGAAGAGTTTAAAAGAATGGAAAGTTTGGGTGTGATTGTAAAGCAGACAGAGCCTACAGAATAGATTAATAATATGATCAGTGTTGTGAAATGGGGACAAACTCAGAGTCTCCATAGACCCTCAAGCCTTGAATAAAGTGAGCAAAAGATACTGATACCCATTGCTTTCTGTTGAGGAAGGTGTGTCCAAAATGTTAAATACTTTTCTTTACTGGATGCTAATCAAGGTTTCTAACTACACAGCACAAGTGGGGACAGCAGCTTAGCAGTGTATAGTATTCCTTACTGTAGATCATTGACTGTATTGTTCCTATTTAGCCACTGTAGCTAGATAGCAAGTGCATATAAATACTGAGCATGTGCGAGAACAGTGCCATTTTGTATAGTCAGCTAGAGTGAATGCAATCGTGAATGGCGAGGCACATGGGAGTGAGTTTGAAGTACTGAGTGAATGAGTTAGCTTAAATAGTTGTTCTAATTACAGCTCCTGACATGTTTATGTACAATAAATATCTTGAACCCATACATGCTTCATTGTCTGTTTTGAATGCATGAGACAAGCGACATGGTACCAGAATGGGATCCGAAGTTGAAGCAACACACAAGACATGAAGCACACAATTGGAAGTGGAGGAATATACCAGAGTGAACTCGCAAACAGGTCAGCGGTTATTCAAAGGTACTTAAATTCATTTAAATGATTTTTCAGTTGGTAAATAAGTGGTTAAGCATTCAAAATGTTTGAAATAATTACCGAGATAAACAAAATGTCTGAAATTGCAACATACTTGTAAAAGTATTCAAAATAAATACAAAAGTGTTTGAAGCAATTTCCGAGATGTTTAAGGTGTACAAAAGGGCTAAAATGACCGCATTTTTTCACAATGTACTACTTTTTCACATTAACTAAAGCTTTTTGGAGTGTCCAAAGTTTCTGGAATGTTCGTAGTGTTTGCAGTGTCAAAGTGAAGCCTTTTCAAAGAGATTGTCGTGCATTTGCACATAATTACAAGTACCTGATCTACGCTTATGTTTAAACATTTTTCTTGTGATGGCAGAGGGATTTCTCAGACTTGAACCACTGGTGTTTGATAATAATATTGCTGAGTATTGGTGAGTATTTGAACAATAATATGATATTTTCATACAGGCTGCTTTTTCTGATAAAAATACGCATACCAGAGCATTTATATTTCTTAATTTAGCAGTCTTGGAAGCCACTGAGAGGGAATGTTCATTTTTGTATGCACCTGCCATATATGCAGGGGAGGGGGAGAATAGCCATATTGTGATACAGACTGAAATGTGGGAAGACTCTGAGTGCTTAAAATGTAAATTTAGAGAAATGTGTAACCCTCAAACAAATATTACAATGAAAAGTGACATATTTTACACAAGAAATCAAAGCCTCGTGAAACTATAGTAGCATACATTACTGGCTTGAGAAATAAGGCAAAAACATGCGGATTTGGTGATTTGCAAGCTGAGTTTATTAAAGGACAGACTTGTGTGTGGTGCTAATAATGATGCAGTGAGAAAGATTGTGCTTCAAGATAGTGATTTAACGTTGAGCAAATCCATAGAGATTTGTCAGATATATGAGTTTGTAGAAAAGCAGCCAAATATGCTTATGAATAAGAAAAGCATGCATACTACCAGTGCGAATGTTGATAGTGTACAACAGAAAGCTAAGATAAAAAAGAGATACAAGCTAAAGAACGGGGCAGTATCCAAGTTCAACCATAAACAGAATGGGGCCACAGCACTTAATCTTATTGTTAACTGTCATAATTGTGGAGGCAGCCATGAACCTAAATAAGAAAAGTGCTTAGCTTTTGGTCAGCAATGTCACAAATGTAAAAAGTGGAATCATTTCAAAAGGCTTTGTAAGTCTAAAGTGACACATACTTTTAATAAAAGAGAGCATGCAAAGAAGCAAGAAGATCAGTTAGAAAGCCGTGAACAATCTTTATATGTTGATGGTGTCTCTGTGATTGATGAAATGGTTAATACAGTAGACTATCAGTTGTTAGCAAAGAGCAAAATATTTTGTACTGTTCAGATTAATGGAAAACATGTAGAGCTTAAAGCAGATACTGGATCCAAGTGCAATGTTATATCAGCACAAATGTTTGCCAAGGTAAAAGCTGGTAAGAAACTTGATTCAGCAGTGTGCAAAACTAGCTGCTTATGGTGGTGAAGAGATTTGGGCGCAGTAGTTCTCACATGCCATTCTGCTGGGAACAGCTATGACTTGCAGTTTTACATAGTCAAAAGACAGTGCAGTCACTGTTAGGCCTCAAAGACAGTTTGAGAATGGGACTGATTTCATTTAACAAAGGAGTTCACTATATAAGTCTGAACAACCATGATAGTTTTACATAGAATATTTTTACTGAATATGTTGATATTTTCAAAGACAGGCTTGGCAAGCAACCAGTCACATATTCCATGAAGTTAAACCATGAAGCATGCCCAGTTTGTCAGACCAGCAAGGAAGGTTCTGGTAGCAATGTAAAGCAAAATAAAAACAGCACTAGTCAAAATGGTGAATTTAGGTGTGATAACTGCAGTAAAAGAAACAACTGAATGGGTATCCTCCGTGGTCCTAGCTCATAAGAAAAGCTCAGATGATATTTGAATATGTATTGATCTGAGAGATTTAAACAAATAGCTTAAGTGTCCTCATCATCTGATGTGCACTGTAGAAGAGGTAGCAGCTCTGATGCCAAATGCCACTAATTTTTCAGTCTTAGATGCAAAAAGTTCATTTTGGCAAATTTCGCTGGATCACAAGTCTCCAGTGTTAACCACTTTCAGTACACCATTTGGAATGCACAGATTTTTGAGAATGCCATTTGGGATAAATTCTGCCAGTGAAGTCTTTCAATGTGCAATGGAGCAAATTTTTTCAGGTTATCCATGTGCTATCATAGTAGATGACATTATTATAGGAAGCAATAGCGAAGACGAACATGATAGAAATCTCAAGAAAGCTCTAGACGATGCACATGAATTCAGTATTAAACTGAATCCTCAAAAATGTAAATTTAAGCTGAGAGAAGTCACTTAGTGGGGCATTTCTTTACTAGTTCTGACTTACAACCAGATCTGTCTAAGCAAGCTGCAATTCTTGAGATGCCAGTTCCAGACAATGTCACATCTTTGCAATGTTTTCTTGGTATAGTCAACTATTTAAGAAAGTTCATTCCAGACCTGAGTGAGCTTTCAACACTGTTACCCGACATGACATGAAAAAATGTAAACTTTTCCTGGTTTGAACGTCCACCCACTTTGAGATATTATGATGTTTATAAATCAGTAACTCTTTCATGCGATGCTTCATAGTATGGTCTTGGTGCAGCATGTCTTCAAGAAGGCATACCAGTAGCTTATGCATCCAGAACTTTAACCCAAACTGAGATGCAGTATGTGCAAATTGAAAAAGAGCTTTTGGCAGTAGTGTTCGAAGTTCAAAGATTTTAGAAGAAACCAAAGACATATACTTCCAGTTTCAGAACCGATGTCACACCAGATTGCCTGTGCCAAACACTCTATTTCTCAGAGCAACCTTACACTTGTTCCAAATTCACAGAACAGTGTACTTTCATCAAATAATCCTGATGTTATCCCTGAAGTTCCTATTGAGAAGAATTCCTCAGAGACTGTTCTTGTTGCTAAGCCCAATCAAAGCTTTTATACAAGCAGATCGGGTAGAATTTCCAGATCCAATCCAAAATACACAGTGACTTAGACTTGATTTGTTATTAATACTGAAATGTTATGTAGCATATACATTGTCTTGTTCTCCTATTACATCTCATACAAATCAAAGAGGGGGATGTGGATCATTGACTGTATTGTTCCTAATCTGCCATTGTAGCTAGATAGCATGTGCATATAAATACTGAGCATGTGCAAGAACAGTGCCATTTTGTACAGTCAGCCAGAGTGAATGCAGCCATGAATAGAGATGCACATGCAACTGTGTTTGAAGTAATGAGTGAGTCATTTAGCTTAAATACTTGTTCTAGTTACAGTTCCTGACATGTTTATGTACAATAAATATCTTGAACTCATACACTGCTTCATCATCTCTTTTGAATGCATGAGACAAGCGACACTTACTAATTAATTACACATAGCTGCTTAGTAAAATATATTAGACCTTACTAAGCTACTGTTTCTGGTTGCTCTATGGTCTACAGTCAAGCCTAAGAATGATTCAAAAAAATAATTTACTCCTTAAGTATAACACCAGGCCAAAGGTTATTACTATACTATGGTTATGGCTGTATCTGGTGCTTGTGAGCTCCCATAGATGAGAGTTCAGCAGTATCACTGTGTGTGAGGATAGGACAAGCATGGTTGTGATAGCAGGTTTGCCTGCACCAAAGGAAACTGTGTTGCTATTAGGGTTTTACTGCCATGCAAAGGAGGTTTTGTGAATTTTTCAAAATAGTGCCAATATGTGCAAGGAAGATAGATTGCTGCACTGCCAGGTACAATGCCATTGGATTGTATGTGGCAGGAGTACCATCAGTTACCCCAGTGAGACCAGCTGGTATACCAATGGATAATTTACAAATGGGGAGGGGACTTATTTACATGTGTATTCTGAACATGGGATATTATGGTTACAGAATGGGGAATAAGACTGCATACAGTGTCTTATCTCATTGTGTACCATGTTTTATGAATTGCAAAGTGCTTTGATACACCATTGTGTGCTATACCAAACCTGCTCCATGGTGGACAGTTTTTATAAATAGTGCCCAAAACCTATAATTTAATAAAGTAAAAAGCATGGCAAATATATAGGACATTTTAAATTACATTCTAGCACAACTCATTGCAAAAAAATAATAAAATATTCAAAAAAAAGTGTATGCTGAGTTACGCATGGAGAACTGCTTACGCACGTCACACACTATTTTTTTAAATACCTTTATTGAATTAGGACTTATGACATAGGCAAATTTACATTTATATAAAAGTAATCAAACTGTGTTAACAAGTCCATGTTTACAAACATATAGGTTCATAGGTTCATAGGTAGGTACTAGGCTATCTGCCCTAGGGCATTTATAAGCCTAGCCAGAATTTTTTGGCTTTCACCTCCCTTTTAGACTAGATTCCTGAGCCTCTGTCCAGCAGGGCCATAGAAGTGATCCCAGGAGCAAATTTACGATTACCCATCCACTCGTCAAGATTTCTCTTGAAGAGGGTCAGTGAGGGGCTCTGCCTAACATGGACTGAGATTTTATTCCAGAGCGCGGGAAGCCTTTGGGATATGAATCTATCCCTCCAGCATGTCCTATTTATTGTTGTGTTAAGGTTTAAATCCCTGGAGCGTGTAGCTCTAGTGGATTTGGTTTTCCTGAGGTGAAGCATGTCGAACAATTCTGGGTTGGACATGGCCTTGTATGTCAGGCAGAGATCACCTCTGAGTAGGCGGTAAGCAACTGAGTAGAGCTGGAGTTTCTTTAGTCGAGCTGCATAGGGCAACTGTTTGAGGCCCACGATCCTCTTGGTGAGATATTTTTGAGGTCTCTCCAGCTGTTGCAGGTGTCTGGTAAGGTACATCACAAATGGGGCATTGTACTCAATTATGGGCCTGATAAGTGATGAGTAGAGGGGCAGAATGACCTCTCTTGATCTAGATGTGAACCCTTTTGTGATTAGGTGGACTATATAGAAGGTCTTTCTAACCACTTTGGCAATGTGATTGTCAAAGGAGAGGTTACTATCTACTTGGGTCCCCAGATCCCTGATTACTTCTTCCATAATTAGTGGATTTCCTCCTATATGGTAGTTTGTGGGCTCTTTGTTTTTCCCAAAGGGTATGACTATACATTTTTTTGCATTTAGCTTGAGGCCATGGTTCTGACACCAGGTATCAGTCTCCGTAAGGCCTTTCTGGAGGATGCTTGTGTCAGCCAGAGAGGCGATTATGACTCCCAGTTTGCAGTCATCTGTGAACCTGGTCAGCCACAGTCCTCCCGTGTTTGCCTGTACCTCAGAGAAGTATATACCGAACAAGAGTGGTCCCAGGACTGATCCCTGTGGGACGCCACTTGTGACTGGTTTAGAGTCGGACATGGCACCCGCAACTCTGACCATGTGAGTTCTATCCCTGAGCCAGTTTGCAACCCATCTTGTGACGTATGGGTTGATTTTTAAGCTGATAAGCTTATTTATGATACCTGAGTGGGGTATTGTGTCAAAGGCCTTAGTGAGGTCTAGGCAGGCTGTGTGGACTACCTTTCCCTCATCTAAGGCTTTGGTAACTGTTTCGAAGAAATCAACTAGGTTTAAGAGGCAAGATCTGCCCTTAACAAAGCCGAATTGGGTGGGTCCAATGTTTGGAGGTTCCCAGTGTCTTTGTTAATGAGATCCATGATGATGCACTCCATAGCAATGCAGACCAGGCTAGTCAAGCTTATAGGGCGATAGTTCCCGGGATCCGTTGTGGCACCACCTTTGTGGAGAGGGATCACTGTTGCTATACGCCATTCTTTGGGTACATAGCCTGTGGTAAGGCTGAGTTGGAACAGTGAATTCATGTGAGGGTTTAGTTCATTTTGGAGCTCGTGTAAGACGCAGCCCGGGATACCATCTGGTCCCACTGATGCTGTGTTTTTTACTTTGGAGAGGGCTGCTTTCACCTATGTGTCTGTGATGTCTGGGGGACTGCATTCTTCTGGGACAAACACAGGCCCTTTTGGGGGGGAAGGGGGGTGAAGTTTGCACTGAACATGTCCGCCAGGATGTTGGCAATGTCTGTGGGTTCAGTGTGTTTTGTGCCATTATGCACCAGCTCAGAACAGATCTGAGAGCTGCCACCCAGAGTTTTGACATAGCTAAAGAACGCCTTGTGATTATCTTTAGAGTCTTTGGCGATTTTTCTTTCGAAGCTGGCCTTTGATGATTTTATGAGGGATGAAGTTTCTTACTGGTACTGATCAAGGATGCCTTCCCTTTATGGGATTTTGCCTTGTCATATAATAGCTTCCTCCTTCTGTTGTATAGCTTGTTTATGGTCGGGGTCCACCAGACTGGCCTCCTGTTCTTGGAGGAGTGAGTCAATGTTTTACTTGGGATGGCATGATCCATGCTTTCCTGTAGGTGCTCATAGAGTGCCTTTGTAAAGGATTCTGCAGTATGGGTACCATTTTCCAATTGCCCGGGGGCTTTAAAGCTTTCCTCCTCGGTCTTGAGAAGTGTGAAGTTTGCTTTTGAGAAATTTTTCACAGTGGTTTCCTTTGCTGGGGGTGGGGTCGGGATGTGGATGTCCATTGTGATAAGTTTATGGTCTGATCTTACCAACGAGGGATTTACCTCTGGTGTGGAACATTGAACCCCCATGTTGGTGATGACCAAGTCCAATATGTTGTCCCGTCTTGTGGGAGTGGTGACCAGTTGTTCCATGGCATTTGAGTTTATAAACTCCAGGAACCGTTGGGCAAAAGAGTTGGATCTTGAGTAGTTTTCCCAGTCACTGTTTCGGTAGTTGAAATCCCCCAATATCATTGTGTTTGGTGAGACCTTCATATTCTCCAGTGTTCTCAGGAATGCCGAGTGGGGTTCCTGAGACAAGGTGGGTGATCTGTAGCAGGCTATGAACTGAAAAGCAGTTTTTCCTACTGTTAGTTGCACGTGGATGGTTTCTGCTGCCTCGTGCAATGCCACTAACCTGGAGGTGTGGGTATCCTTGATGAAAATGGATCCTTCCCCACCTTTTGTAGTCTGGTCCAAGTTCTGAGGCTGAAAAGAATGGTATGAGTTGAATCCTGGTAGTGCTGGGGTGCTCTCTGGAGCCTTGAGCCAGGTTTCTGTTACTGCACAGATATCGATTTTCTCCATACTGAGGAGTGCCTCGAGAGCATGCATCTTGAGGTTTAGACTTCTGGCATTGAGTAGCATTACCCTTAGTTTTTTGTTTCTGGTATTGTCTATGGAGGTGGGTTTGTCTTTTGGGCTTTGCCTAAAAAAGGCACTATGGTGGTGGCAATAGCCTTAGCCAGTATTCGAAAGCCCAAAGGTGACAGGTGCAAGCCGTCCCTGGCGAAGCAACGTGGCTTGTCTAGCATGTCATCCCAGGCTGACAGACACTAGATCCCCTTTGAATGACACCAATAGCTTAGCCAATTGTTAAAATTAATCATTTTGTCTTTATACTGCGGCATCATTCTTGGTGAGGGCAATATGCTACTCAGGGTCAGGGTCATACCGGCCTGGGCTACATGATCAAAGAGCTCCTCTATGACTCTTTTCATGTAGTCCAGGGAGGTACATCTCAGGTCATTCACACCAACATGGATGATGACAGAGTCATATTTGTACCTGCTGTGGAGTGACCAGAGTGCCTGTGTTATGTGGCGGATCCTGGCTCCCGACAGGCAGCTTACAGTGAACTTCTCCTTGTTCAGTCTGGTGAGTGGGACGTCAGTGTGCCTGACTATAGAGTCTCCAATTACTAGTGTATTAGGTGTGTTATTTAGCCTTAGGGGCTGCGACTGTGTGGCACACTGACTTTGTGAAGTGTGTGATACGTGTATGTTATTGTGGGGTGGCGGTTGCTTGGGTGTCTGCTTTGGAGGTCTCTGCTGCTTTGGCAGATTTTTATTTAGAGCCTCCAAGTATGCTTTTGTGAGTTTATGTGTCTTGTTTGCTGGTGCGTTTGGTCTATGTGAGACTGGTTTTGTGGTGCGAGTGGTTACCTTCTCCTCCTGACTGAGTGTGCCAGTCTTGGATTGAGAGAGCTCAGCCTCCAGTTTGGCTGTATAGTTGCATCTCTCACAAATATTTAAGATTTTTGGAAGAAGGAGAGGGTTGTCTGTGTACATAAGGCAATTGTAACATTGCCTCAAGATTCCCAGTTTCACCAGCTGGACTGGAGAGTATACCTGAAACTGCGCTTTGGACATGCCTGGATAGTTTGAGGAACTGGTTTATTGACTGACTAGAATGGATGAATAGGGAAACTTGTACTTCTGGATAGTATCAGGGGGTGTAGTGCTAAAATTTGTTAGTGTTTACTGAGAAATTTGAGCAAGTGCTGGGCTGTAGAATGAAGGCTGAGTGCTTACTTTGAGAGTTTTACTAGTTCTAAGGGAAAAATTGAAGAGCAGACTTTGTGGAGCCAGGAATTGTTTAAAACTGCTTAAACGGTGCTGCGCTACATTGCGCGACATTGCGCGATGTGCAAAATCGCGCAAAACCACCCTAAAGCGGGTTTTAAAGCAGGGGACTTGAAAGTGCTAGGAATTAGCCCAAAACGACCAATAAACAACTAGTTTCTGGGCTGAGACCACACCTCCAGGGACAGATAGGCTGCTCAAAGCTCCCCACTCTCACTGGTGAACAGAGAAGCTTCCTCCTATCCAAGTAAGGATATGGGCAACACAGGAACTTGTACTAAAGCCCAGAATTCAGCAAAACCTGAACTCAGGACTATTCTAGCTCAGAAAAGGCGGGAAACAAGATATATATATATTTTTCTTTTTTTGAGACAGTAACAGGTATCAACAGGAAAACACAGTAAATGCTTTGCACAGGCTAGCGCACTTGAGTGGGCAGCCTAAAACAGTTAAATTAAACAAAACAACTTTTAAAGTGCAGGTAAGCAAAAAATGCAATAACAAGCTTTTTTGAAGTAGTAGAGCAGTTACAAACTCGCTTTTCGGCGAGAATAAGCAGTCGCTAATTTAAAGGCAATAAAAGAATACTTTCTGGTAACAGTCACTCTTTTCCATCACTCTGCTGCTAGCACCACTCTGCAGGACCATGAGGAGCTTTGCTGAGTCAGAAATATATATTACTATATATCATAACACAAGCAATATTACATAAATTATTCAATTCCTACCTTTTATTAAACAAGAAACATCTTTATTAAACCATCACTTACAACATAAGCAATCATACATTTATATAAATGAAAACAAACCACATTAACACAACCCTAGTTGCAAGCATTTTACATCACAAACCATAATGACACACTCCCAGTTGTAAACATTATGATTTCGATTTCCATTTTCTTGTAATTGCTTTTTTGGCAGCCTCCATAATTAAACACAGCAAGGCCTTACCATGTCTAGGCAATTCCGATTCTGTATCATGGTCTGAAAAATCATCTCCTTTGTCAAACCAATCTGCCCATCCAGCATCTCTGACAGTGCACCCCGCGGGGAATCCTTAAACTCTGCCAACTCACCACACTCCCAGAAAATATGTTCCCAAACACCAGTTTCTTTCCCATCACACCTCCAACATTTGCTGTCTACCTGAGGAAAAATTCTCTGGAGTCTACTTGGGGTATAGAAATATCTATGTAAACATTAGCAAAAATCCTAAATCTTCTAGATTTTGTTTCATATTTGGGAGGCAGGCATATATCCTCCCAGTATTTCTTTGTGAATTGCTTATCCAGTCTCTCTTCCCAATCCTTTCTACCCTCCTCTGATTGATACTCCTCATGCAGTATTTTATATGCTTTACTAATTATTCTTTTTTTAATGGCAGCTTTTGTTCTAGATTCTAGTAAAAACTCTACCAGTGCTGGTCTTTCGTTTAGTACCCCCCCCATTTCTTTCTCTTTGCCTATACGCTATCAATCATTGATAGGGAAGGCAATCTCTAATCTGCAGTCCAAATAAATTCTTGCCGTCTTCCCATTCTATCATCTTTCTCTCACTAGTTATTAACTCCCAATACCTTGGTTCCTTTGCCGGTTTTGTCCAATAAATTCCAGCTCCCTCTTGCCTATTGTCTGCATCATTAATTGTAGTCATCCCTATCTGTAGCATCTCCTTTCTCCATTCCTGTGTTGGCTTAGTTCTTAGGATATTTTCTGCTACTTTATAAATATAATATTCTATATGTTTGTTATTCTCCTTAAAAGCCTGTATTCAAAATTCAAGTCTTTTTTGTGTCTTGAGCTTCCCCCCTGTTTCATCATCACCCCTTTACATTTTTGAATTATAGTTTTCTGCTTGTGCTATATATAGGAGCCTTAACTGTGTAGCTCTGAAATACCCCTTCGGATCAGGCAATCCTAATCCTCCGTGTTCTGCTGGAAGAATCAGCTTATCTTACTTGACTCTTGCCATCTTCCTCTCTCAAATAAAGTCCACAACTTTTCCTCTTTTTGATAAAAATATGCCTGACCTGTGTATAAAACTAATGGGACTAAAACATTTTAACTGCTTGTATCTTATTGTCCATATGAATATAACAAAGCTTCCATTTTTCTCAGTTTTTTATTATCTCTTGTTTAGTGTTTTCCTATATATCCTTAGCTGCCACACCAGAATCATTTTTAATCCATACTCCTAAATACTTCATTTTATCATGTCCTCATAAATATGGATATTGCTGAACCAATTCATATGCGGGTACATAATTTACCATTTTTGCCTTTGTTTTAGCTTCATTAATTTTGTATCCTGAATAGATTTGAAACTGTCTCAAAATGTTCCACAACACTGTAATGTCTCTTTCTGGTTTTGTCAGGTATAAAATAATATTATCTGCAAACAGACCCAGCTTTTCTTGACTTCCATACCAGTTATATCCTTGAAATTCCGAGTCCCTTATTTTCTTTGCCAATGGTTATAAATACAATGCAAATAACAAAGGGGAAAGAGAACACCCCTACCTGGTTCCTTTGCTCAAGCAGAAATTATCAGAGAGGACCCTACCCACTTTAAATTTAAATTTCTCCTCAGGTACCTCATATAGCCTCCTACTCAACCTTATAATTTTTTTTTAGGAAATGCAAATGCTTCCATTGCCCTGCTCATAAAATCCCAGCATACTCTGTCAAATGCTCTCTCTGTATCAAGACCCACCAACAACAATGGTATTTTCTTACATTCTGCTTCCCTCCGGATCATTGGTGTTTGGTTATTGTTGTCAGATACTTGCCTCCCCTCCACAAAAGCACATTGATCCATATCTATCTATTTTGGCATTATTTTTGCTATTCTTTTAGCCATTATAGACTTCAACACTTTATACTCAAGGTTTAGTATTGAAATGGGTCTGTATGAAGCTGGATCTGATGGATCCTTACCCTCTTTAAGTATTACATTTACTAACACTTTCTTCCAGGATGCTGGTAGTTCTCCTCCTCTTAAAATACTGTTAAACAAAACCTTCCAGATCTTTATCAGTTTTTTCCCCTCCTAGCTTCCAAACTTTCACAGGAATACCATCTATTCCTGGGGACTTTCCTGTAGGTTGATTATACATCACAAGTTTTATCTCATCTCCTTCTATCCTAACCATTAGAAATTGAGCCTCATCTACCTCTAACCTTGGCATATTTCATTCTTCCATAAATATTTCCATTTGCATCTTTTCTTGATTTCCACATTTCTCTGCTTTATACAGACTTTCATAGAATTTCCAAAATATTTCTAATACCTCTACAAGATCTCTTGTTACCTTCCTTGTTATAGGCTCCCTAAGCTTGGCGACAACCCTTTCTACTTTCTGTTGCTTGAGTCGCTGACACACTTCACACACTTGATAGTCTAATATTTTATTTAAATACTTGTAACAGTTGGTGTAATAGGTGAAACATACAGAATAATATGCACACTGTGAATTAACATTTCAGTTATTTTAGGTTTGGTTTTTAGTTTGGGCTTCTCCTTAAAAAATAAATGCAAGTTAAGAAATTTGTATGCATGTGTGTATTTATTTATTTTTGCAAGAAGTATATGTTTGGACTACCACTGCGTTATCCCAAGGGTGTGAAATTAAGTTCTCTAGTGAGAGACTATATATTGCTTTATAAAAGGAATTCATAATGATATCAAGTTGCTTTTATTAACATGGAGCATGTGAAAGATGAACTGATAAAATACTGAACAAATTTCACAGATTAATATTTGCAATTTTTACATCAGCATTTTGATAGATAGAAATATGATGCATTCCTTCATCTAAATTCTTGAGTCATGTTAGAATTTTTTCACGAGTTTATCTTCTTAAAACTATGTTTGTGTCAACTATCCTGCATTCATTTTACAAAGCTGTGCTCCATATTCATATTCAATACCGAAGCATTCCCACTCCTTTCACTAGTACTACAGTTTGTTCAGAAAAAGGACACTTCAGTGTTTCTCATTTCACAACTTTCAAGCAGTCTGAGTCATACCTCTCAACCACTTATAGCAAGAGATCTGGATGGAGGCAAAATAATGGGGAGAACAAGGGCCCAAAAATAGGGACAAATTTTAGATATTACTTCTATAAACATAGAAAGTTGATACAGTAACAGGTTTTGCATTCGCATCCATTTTCTGAAGGATGTGAAATCTGAAACTCAGATATGTGTCATTATTTAGTGACTGCAATCCTCAATGATTTGCCAGAAAAACACAAATTTTATGAGGAACAGATCAAAAATACGAAGCAAAAATCTGGACATTATGTGAAAATCTGGATGGTTGAGAGGTACGGCTCTGACATTGAAAAAGCATTTGATTAATACTAAAAAAGAGATGAGCTTTGGATACTCAGTCTCTTCAGACAATCTTTTATATCTTTCTTAAATTAAGAATCAGCAGCAGTAAGTCATTAGTATGCCCTACACTAGCAATTATTCACTTTCTGTGTTGTTCAGACATGGCAACATTCAAACCAATGATCACAAAAAATGGTTAGTAAGCACACAACAAGACAGAAACGGTGTTACTTCTTGAAAAATACTGAGTGGTAAGCACATTTCTGTAAACTGGCAAGGCATACTTATCTGTAGACAACGTCTTATTAAGGACCCTCGAACGGTGACAGAGTACAATAACTTAGCATAATGGCTCTTTTTAACCATTGTAATAAGCAAGTTTATAATTTTACAAAGCTGGAGTCTAGTGGAATCCTTGGAGGGACATGATATATAGTGGAATAACTGCTCTAGTAACAGCCAGAAATGAGCTAGTCATCAAAATTGGAAAAAGTGTGCACAATGTATACTACAGAAACATGTATGTGTGTTGCTTTTATATTTTAACAAAATGTCAGTACCATAAATACTATGACTAAAACAGACTCAATAATGTATCACATTTGTAAGTGGTTGCTTCAAAAGTACATGAACTTTGGCACAATCAATCATAAGAAAATGCTTAATGAAGAAAATACACATACTGTGCAGTTTTTGATTAAAATGCATGTGTATAATTTGTTTTAGTATTATGCTAAACAAAATCTGTAAATACACTTTGAATTGTTTTATTGTGTATTTGAATGCTACTTATCAGTAACCAGTTAAATAATCTAAATAACCAAAACAATCACAATAAAATATTCTTAGTTTTATTTGGATCTTTTACAAATCATCTAGCTTTATAGCTTGTCCCATGGCAGTATTACTTTCTATTTGCTTCCAAGAATTATTTATAAGCTGTGGACCAGGAATGACACCATCTTGACTGCCTGCCAAAGTATAGTAGGAAAAGTATCGGTCTCAGAACTGTCAGCTGAACTAATTTAAAGACAAAAATATTGCACTGTTGTGAGAGTATGCTGACTTTTTTATGAAAAACTTTTCTGTCTGGAAAGGACACAGACATTAAAGGAAAGCTTCTCTTTATCATCCTGCCTGTCTTTAAATTCACATAGATTAGATGTAAACAAAATCATGTTTTTATGCATTTTCAGTACTATGGATTTCCTGGCCTGTGAACCTAATCTGGAATATACCAAATGCCTTTTACTTACTGTGTTGTTGGAATGCTGTTACACAAGGTAGATGAACTCACATTTGTGGAAAGCGAATGTGAATTATTTATAACTACTTTCACTCAGTAACCTCATGTAACCTCAGTTTGATGGGATGAGAGCCCTGAAAGATGCTCTGAAAATCTAGGTCCATCAGTATGTTTTCTATTTCATTCCCCATTTTACTTTTTCATCCAGGCATCTCATGAGTGTTCCAGTTTTAGTCTACCCTTCACTAACAAACTTTATTGATTATCATAGCACCTGGGACTGGTAGCAGATCCATTCTTCTGATCCAGAATTTTGTTTTCTGTCTTTCAAAAAACTTTGAGCCACAATTCCTTAGCAACAAAATAAAGGTCAATGTATTTTTGCAGGTGCAGTTTCGGAGTGCAGGATGGTTGAGCAAATGAGGTTCATATATAGTGCAAATAAGGTTGTAGAATAAAATATTAGAATCTATTCATAGGTTCACTGGTGCAACCTTATTTTATTTGTTAACTGGGGGTAGAGCACTAAACTTCATGGATCTTTTTCAGAATTATTCCAGTGTCACTGTTAAGTTAACTGACTTGTTCAGAGTCATGTAGATAGGTATACAGAGGCTGAGGGAATCAAACCCTGAACTATAGGAAGCAGCTTGTTAACAGTTCATAGCTTTAATCCTCTGCACCAACTGTCAGCTGAGTTTGTTTTAGTCTGATGCATGATGACATTTAGGTGATACTCTTACATTACACATTATACAGACACATGTGCACACACAAACACAGACAGACACACAGAACACACACCCATGTATGCACAGGCACACGTGACACACAATGTCCTTGGTTTCATTTGTGATATAGTTGTATGGGATTTTGTTTCATTTCTTAGACAAAGAGACAGAGCTAGAGCGGTAGAAAAAGAGAAGAAGATAGAAAGAAAATGAATTTAAAGAGATTATCCATTTCTACATTCCCAAGTTGCTAGTTATGACTTTCCAGTATATACAATAAACTGTTATAGCATAATTTGGGAACTAGACACATCCATGGTCTAATAGTTCAGCTTTGCCTTTCTTTCACTTTCATTCTCATCTGTTTTCCATTTTTCTTCAGCTGAGTCCAGAATCTGTGTGAATTTTTATATGAAAAGAAGACTCTTTGGACTACAAGTTCATATATAGGTTCATAGATTCACAGGTAAGTATTAGGCAAGCTGCCCTTGATGGCCATTTTAAGCCTAGCCAATTTCCCTTTTTGTGCTTGCAATAACCTATCCCATTTGGTTATAGATTGGCCTTATCCACTCCATGGTAAACAATTAGATATTACTCCTAATGAGAATAAATGGACTCATACTATAGATAATTTGAGGAAACCCATGCATTGGATAAAGCATTTAAGGGCTGTCTTTGTCAGTTAGTAGTACAGGGGGCAGTCCTGTGATAACTTTTCTGTTTCCCGTCCATAGATATAAGTTGTGCTTGAAAACAGACAGGAATGAACTCTGTTTTATGTGGATGGGGAGTCTGTTCTGCAGCAGAGGTATCTTCTGAGAGATACATCTGTCCCTCCAAATCATTCTGCTGATGTTATAGAAGAGGTTTAGTTTCCTAGACTGAGTATTTCTGATGCCATTTGACTTGTTGTTATACAGTAAATCCATCAGTAATGGGTCAGAGGATGCCTTGTATGTCAGACACAGGTTACCTCTTAGCAGTCTGTAGGATACAAAGTATAGTATTATGGCTTTGAGTCAGTTCATGTAGGAGATATCGTTTAGGCCTTGTATTCTTTTAGTAAAGTGGCTCTGTGGGCACTCCATTTGTTTCATTTGTCTGGACAGATACATGCCACCTGGGGCATTATATTTAATAATTGGCCTAATGAGGGCTGAGTAAAGGGAGGCAATGACATCCCTAGATGTAGACACAGTTCCTTTGTTTATAAGCTGTAAAATATAGAAGGACTTTCTTACAAAAATAGGCACATGTTGTTCAAAAGTTAGGTCACTATCCACAAAAGTTCCCAAATCTGAAACAATTGGGTCAACTCTTAGGGGTGTAGTGTCAATGTGATAGCTCCCTGGGGTGGCTGACTTCCCAAAGGATACAATAATGCATTTTTTGGCATTTAGTTTCAGTCCATGATTTTGGCACCAGTTATTTATTTGAGAGAAACCTTTCTGCAGGATGGCTAAGTCATTTAAGGATTCAGTGTCTGTTTCTTTCAGTCATCTGCAACCTTAGTCAGCAAGAGTCCTTTGGTATTGGCTTTTATTTAAGAAAAGTAGATGCCAAACAGGAGAGGTCCCAGCACAGAACCCTGGGTGACTACACTGGTGACTGGTCTCTTTGTGGAGGTAATATCCCCTATTTTGATTATCTTTATCCTATCTGTGAACCAGTTAACAATCCAGTGGATAACATAGGAGTTTATTTCCAGTTTATTTAACTTTTCTACTATGCATGAATGGGGAACTGTGTTAAACATTTTGGTTAGGTAGAGATATGTGGTGTGTACCATCATGGGTGCCAGAACCATAGAGCCAGGGGGTGGGGGATCCCCCCACTTTTATAGCTGCAAGACCTGTCGGGAAAAATTAATGAAGTGCAGTTTCCATGCTAACATGGATTCGCGCGCGGAAGTTAAACTAACTAAAACTAGCTGTTCTTCTTCTCTTATTGCTCTGTTACAGAAGTTATGCTGCTGCTGTTCTGTTGGTGCTGAAAGAGCCAGAGACATGCTGGTAAGGAAAGTTTTGTTCTTTTATTTGCAGGAGTTACGCTGCTCCCGTGTGTGTGTGTGTGTGTGTGTGTGTGTGTGTGTGTGTGTGTGTGTGTGTGTGTGTGTGTGTGTGTGTGTGTGTGTGTGTGTGTGTGTGTGTGTGTGTGTGTGTGTGTGTGTGTGTGTGTGTGTGTGTGTGTGTGTAAAATGCCCCAGTTAGGTATAACTAGTGGTTAGTGTTACTCAGACTCAAACAAAAGTCTGAATTCTCCACCCATACCACCACTTGTGATTCAGGGAGTTGAGTCCATAGCGCTCCATTATCCAGATTTTCACAGAATATTTGGCTCATACGTTTGGTCTGTTCCTCTTAAAAGTTGTGTTTTTCTGGCAAATCAGTGAGAACTGAATTCGCTAAATAATGATAGCTCTTTAAGTTTCAGTCTTCCTATCTTTCAAGAAACACATGGTAACAGAAAATATTTTATTTTAGCAACTTTCTAAGATTATATAAGCAATATTTAAAATGTGTCCCTGGTTTTGGGCCTTTGCCCCTCAAATAAATCTTGGCTTTTTCCAGATTTCTTGTGCTGCGAAGTTGAGAGATTTAGTTGATCATCAAGTGGATTTTACATGGGCCTGAGGGCTACAGGGGAAGAGAAGTTTAATGCTACTTATGTTAAGTTGTTTGCATAGTTAGTAGCACAACAGGTAGTTTACTTGCTTTTGATGCAGAAGGCTGTGGGTACTACTCCCACAGTATGCAGACAGATCCCTGATACTGTACTGTGTTGTACTTTAATGGGAGTGGATACTGCAGTCCTATGAATGTCCTCCTTTGGAGGAGTTACCTAGTAACTATGAACCCATTTTGCCATTCATTCCCCATTGCAAAATTACTAGCTTATCAGTTTTTAATCTAGCATAGGCAGTTTATTCTTCAAGGGCAACAGGCACTTTATTTGTAGAGGAAACAATGAAATATAAAGTTGTTTGCTAGCAGCAACCTCTTCATTACTTACAGATCCCTGTAATGTGGAATTATTTAGATGACTTACGTCTGCAGAGATTTTACATATTTACTGATATTGGTGGATTGTAATGACAGAAGTTTGAGTGGCCTTTTATGGTTGAAATTTTCTGAAATGGGTAGTTTTGTCATTATTGGTTCATACATTTTGTTTCATTGCTTACTAGGAGACTGTTCCAAACTACAAATTTAAAACACATTCTAACAAGTGGTGCTGTATTATACAAGGAATATAATTTAATACAACCAGGAAGGTTAATCAAAGAACATATACATGTATGCTTGCTCACAGGATGCAGGAGATCAAAATAGGGGAAGACACCAGTCACCAATGGTGTCCCCCAGGGTTCATTACTGAGACTTTATCTGTTTGGCATATACATCTCAAAAGTAAAAGGAAATATCAAAGGGCTTTGGCCGGCTAGGTTTGAGATGACTGCAAGCTAGGAGTTATTGAATCCCCAAATGACATTATGCAGGAAGGTTTGTCCCAAACTATAACTGGTGCCAGAATCATGAATTGAAACTAAATTCCAAGAAATACATTATTGTATCCATTGGGAAGTCATCTACTCCAGGGAACTGCCAAACTGACAATGCCCCCTGAGAACTTACCCAGTTGTTTGTCATTTAGGAACTTGTGTGTACAGTGACCTAACCTTTGACCAACATGTGCCCAGAGTCATAGGAAAGTCTTTCTATATTGCACAGCTTATAAACAACTTGATTGTGACTAGATCTAGAGATGTTATTGTCCCCTTTTACAAAGCCCTCATTAGGTCAATCATTTTGTCTAATGCCCACTTTGGCATGTATCTGTCCAAACCCATACAACAATTGGAATACCTTACTAAAAGGATACAAGTCCTAAGCAATAGGTCTTGCATGGACCACTTCAAAGATTTATCACTATGCTCAGTATCCTACAGAGTGCTTAGAGGTGACATGTCTGGCATACAAGGCATCCTATGACCTAATACAGATGGACCTACTGAGCATCAACAAGTCAAATGACATCAGAAATTCTCAGTCCAGGTATCTAAACTGAATGTTGTGGAGAGATGGATATATACCTACAACAGACTATCCATTCAAGTAATACAAAGCTCATCCCTGTCCATATTAAAATGCAACTTGGATCTAAGGATGGGTAATAGAAAATGTACTCCAGGATTGCCCCTCGTGCCACTAACAGACAGAGGCAGTTCCTAACTGCTGCATCCCTTACATGGCTCCACTCATATTATCTATAGCGTATGATATTTATTCTCAGTAGGGCTAATATACAATTATCAGCCATGGGCTAGGTAAGACCAATCAGAAAATGTTAATTCATGCACCAAAATGGAAATTGGCTAAGCTTAAAATGTCCTCCAAGTGAACCTATGTTGTAGTAGTAAATAGTTTTAAAAAATTGCCCTTTTTAGATCACTAAGTGCCCTTGTCATCCTCCCCCCCTCTCCCCCAAGTCTTCAACAGCTTCCGGCACCTCTGTGTACCATTTTAACTTCAAACATTGCTTTGGTGGTCTTTTCAAAAAATCCACCAGGTTGAATAAGCCTGACCTGCTCTTGATCAGTCCAAACTGAGACATGTCCAGCATGTCTGACTGTGACCCAGCTGACCTAAGTTTAAGTGGTGGTGCAGACAATGAAGGATCCTGCTGGAAATGGAAGGGAACAGTCATAATTAGGTTTCCCATCCTAGAATGAGGGAGGATGTCTGACCTTCTCAGTTGCTGCCATCTATAGTGAAGAATGGGTATTACAACAGCAAGGAAGAAGCTGTGGATAGGGTAGGCATTTTGGCTTACATTGTGTGATTGCTTGGAAACACTCATGCACCACTGGGCCCACCTTTGTAAGCCCCTGCTTTGGAAAACGTTTCCACTGACCACAGAAAAGAGGGGATAGGACATAAAACATCATGCCTGCCAGAATGATTGCCTCTCACTACTAACCAACTGCCACTATCACCACCAGGGTAGAGGTAGGGATACGGCGGAATAAATTCTCACTGGAGAAGGGGGGACCACTGTAGTAGGGTGATTTAGGGTATTACAGCCATCAGGGATGAGAATATAAAGGGACTGATTGGTTTCTTCTCATGCAGGACTGATGGTCAGCAGGCTAGGGAAGAAAAAAGATGCAAATAATTTCTTACTCTGCAGTTTTACTTTGACTGAGTTTTTCATGCAACTGTATTAATGAATAAACCAGTATTTAACCATCTAGTTGTTACTGAATTCTTATTTTTGTCATGCAGTCTGTGCAGATTTTTAGTTTTAAGCTACTTATACATTGTGTATTAGAAGATTATTTATTATTAATTAGGTTTTCAAAAAAAAAAATGTTACGAAACTAGCTGTTCTACTGGACTCGAGTTAGAGGAACAGCTCCCATAGCACCTCCTAAAAAATGGTGATAATTTCACCTTGAAAGCATGAAATGGTAAATGCAAGATTACAAATGGATATTTGCCAGAAAGTAGCATTTTCTGTGGAAAAGGCAAGCCCTAAAACTCCATCCCATACTACTTATTATAATATAGTCTTAAATAATAGAATGACACAAAGCTAATGCTTAGTTTTTCACAAAAAGTCAAGTATTACAGTCTACCTTTCTTGGCTGACTTCAGAAACACAATACAGCATCATTGTAACATAATGCTTGAATTCCTCATATAAATTAAACACTTATGTTTTACAAAATGGATATTCTCCTGCTATCATCTGTGAAGCTAGTGACCACAGTTTGATTACTGTCTGCATGCCAAAGGGCCATGTGGGAAGACTGACAGATTATCTGAACAGCTAATGGCCATCTCTTCTCTCTCTCTCTTTTGCTAAAGGGAGGGAGTGTGGGTTTTTGCATTGCTTGCCAGCACCCTGATAATGCAGGCAACAAATCAATGGGTACAGACAGGCATTGGAAGCAATAGTTTCCAGCATTGATGCTATTGGATGTATGGTTCCAGGAGCAATGGGAATAGCAGAATGTGCGTTACCAAAAATACCCAACCTTAAATTAAAACAACTTTGGTGGTCTGCTAGACGGCCTGTGACCCTGGGAGAAGGTCTAATGCAGTGCATAGCAAGGGCTTGATGCCATTGAGAGGGAGGTGCCTCATCAACTAACTAATCAACTAGACAATGAACCCTTATGAAACTAAAGCAAATAGTCTACAGTGAAAATATGACGGACTTCAAAGCCAAGTTTCCAACTTGATCAGCAATTTGACCTGCTTTCTAGTATTTGTCATTGTGGAATTAGGCTGATAAACATTTAAAGCTAGAAACACAAAAATAAATAAAGCTGATACATATGAAAATTAAACTTTGTTATGTATGACATTTAACCTGTTCGTAACTTATATATATTTCAGTGTCAAACTATATGAAGTCCAGAAGCATAACAAATAATGAAACAGTTTCCCACTAAACTATTTTATCAGTAATCACATTATTCACATTAAAAATTGATACATTGTTATATTAACTTCCGCTTTCGGATTTTCTGGATTGGGGTCACCACAGTGGATCACCTATCCACTCATGACTGGCAGTGGAGTTTTACAGTGTCGAGTTGCCAGCCTGGCGCCCAACCTTCCACAGCAGGCACATGCATGCACTCATGCTTAGGGCCAGTTTAGAGGGTCCAATCCACCTACAGCATCTCTTTGGGATGTGGGAGGAAACAGAGCACCCGGAGGAAACCACATGACCACAGGGAGGACATGCTGACTCCGCACAGACGGCACCCCAGCCAAGGGTCAAACCAGAGAACCTATTGCTGTGAGGCGGCAACGCTAACCACTGAACCACTGGGGCCGTCCACATTGTTATATTAACTACTCTGTGGTAATTATATGGATTAGCTGATTAAATTCAATTAACTAAAATTCCTGTTTAATATAAACATTTTAACTGTTAAAACCTGCTCTGGTGTCACAGAGAGATAAAGCCCTGACAATGGCTCACGTAACCCAAGTTTTAATAATAGCTTGAGTGGATGATGGAGCTGGTAGTTGAGGTTGGAAATGCTCATTCTAGGAGGGCAGAAAAGTGTGAGGCAGGTCATGGAATACTGTGATCCCTTGGAGGAAGATCAATAATGCAAACGGTGTCTTGTGAAAGGGTGTTACACTCACCAAGACTCTGCCTCTGTACTTTAAACATTAAGAAATTAGTTGCCAGCTTTTTCTTGTATAGGGATGCATATTCTAAGCATATATTATTGCTGCTATCTAATGGTACCTTTACACATATTGCAACAAAAATTGATATTGTTTTAATTAAATTTGTACATGTTTACTATTGTGGGAACTATAAAAAAAATATTTCTTCTTCTTCTTCTTTTGGCTGTTCCCATTAGGGGTCGCCACAGTGGATCATCTGTTTCCATTTCTTCCTGTCCTCTGCATCTTGCTCTGTCACACCCACCACCTGCATGTCCTCCCTCACCATAGCCATAAACCTTATCTTAGGGCTTCCTCTTTTCCTCTTACCTGGCAGCTCTATTCTTAGCATCCTTTTCCCAATATACCCAGCATCCCTCCTCAGCACGTCTAACCCAGTGCAATCTCGCCCCTCTGGCTTTGTCTCCAAACCATCCAACCTGAGCTGACCCTCTAATATACTGATTTTTAATCCTGTCCATCCTTGTCATGCCCAGTACAAATCTTAACATTTTTAACTCTGCCACTTCCAGTTCTAACTCCTGCCTTTTTGTCAATGCCACCGTCCCCAACCCAAAATCATAGCTGGTCTTACTACCCTCTTGTAGACCTTCCCTTTCACTCTTACTGGTACCTGTCTGTCACAAATCACTCCTGACACACTTCTCCATCCACTCCACCCTGCTGTACTCTCTTCTTCACCTCTCCTCTACACTCACCATTACTCTGAACTGTTGATCCCAACTATTTAAACTCATCCACCTTCGCCAATTCTACTCCCTGCATCCTCACCATTCCTCTATCCTCCTTCTCATTCACACACATATATATTCTGTCGAAGTCCTACTGACCTTCATTCCTCTCCTCGCTAGAGCATATCTCCACCTCTCCAGGGTCTCCTCAACCTGTTCCCTACTCTCACTACAGATCACAATGTCATCTGCAAATATCATAGTCCACAGGGGCTCCTGTCTGATCTCATCTGTCAGCCTGTCTATCACCATTGCAAATAAGAAAGGGCTCAGAGCTGATCCTTGATGTAATCCCACCTCCACCTTAAACACATCCATCACTCCCACCACAGACCTCATCACTGTCACACTGCCCTCGTACATATCCTGTATCACTCTCTCTTACATACTTCTCTGCCACTCCCGTTTTCCTCATACAATACCACAACTCCTGTCTAGGCACCCTCTCATATGCTTTCTCTAAGTCCACAAAGACACAATGCACCTCCTTCTGACCTTCTGTATACTTCTCCATCAACATTCCCAGAGTGAGCATCGCATATGTAGCACTCTTTCCCAGTATGAAACCTTACTGCTGCTCACTAATCATCACCTCCCTTCTTAACTTAGCTTCCACTACTCTTTCCCATAACTTCATGCTGTGACTGATCAATTTTATCCCTCTGCAGTTACTATAGCTCTGGACATCACCCTTATTCTTAAAAATCAGTACCAAAACACTTCTTCTCCAGTCATCAGGCATTTTCTCACTTTCCAAGATTTCATTAAACTATCTGGTTAAAAATGTCCACTGCCATCTTTCCTAAACACCTCCATGCTTCCACAGGTATGTCATCTGGACCAACAGCCTTTCCATTCTTCATCCTCTTCATAACTATCCTTACTTCTTCTTGCTAATCCATTGCACTTCCTGATTCACTATCCCCACTTCAACCAACCTTCTTTCTCTCTCATTCTCTTCATTCCTCAGCCGCTCAAAGTAGTATTTCCATCTGCTCAACACACTCTATTTGCTTGTAAGTACGTTTCCCTCATTATCCTTTATCACCCTAACCTGCTGCACATCTTTTCCAGCTCGGTCCCTCTGTCTACCTAGTTGGTAGAGGTCCTTTTCTCCCTCCTTAGTGTCTGACCTTTCATACAACTCTCCATACGCCTTACCCTTAACGTTTGCCACCTCTCTCTTCGCCATACGCCTCACTAAGAAATGTAATTTGTATTCATGCTTTCCAGTTGATGGCATTGTTAAATGTTTGGAGGAGTCATAACAGAACAGTGAGCAATGCAATACTGAGGCTCCAAACACTGTAACAAAAACATGTAAAATTCAAATATTGGAAAGATAAAAAATGTCAGGTAATGTAACACTTTACAAATGTAAATAACTCAATTTTTATAAGGGGTCTGCCTTGTATCCTGTAATCTGAGACCTCTTTCCCCACATCCATAGTCTTTAAATATACCCTTTTTTTTTTTTCAAAACAAGTTTATTGTTTTAACATATAAGAGAAATATCATAACAATTTTATACAAATAATTAAAAATAGGTATTATTATAATATTCAACAAAACAACTAAAGTATTTACAAAGACATCCACTACAATCAGATCAATTAATTAAACTAAAATACTGTGCTATTGAAATTAGAATTTTTTAACAAATTTTGTAAATTATCCCATACAATAAAATGTGATGTTTTTCTAGTTGTTCTCATTCTAATTGTGCTTATTTCCATATGACACATTATATTCATAACATTTTTAAATTCATTGAACGAAGGAGGTGTATCTGAAATCCAATTTCTAGTTATTATTTTCCTAGCCACTGCTAGGATAGACGATAACAAGGGAAGCTTAATCAACACATTGAGGTACAGGTGTGTTGAATAATATAAGAGACTTAGAAATAATGAAATTATCTGTAAAAAGAGCCTGCAAAAATTCATTAATTGACTTCCAGTATTCTTTCAACTTCATACAGTCATAAAACATATGAGCCCAGTCAGCATTAATTTCTACATTACATCTCTTACATAGATTATCTTTATTATTAATTTTATTCATCATCAAAGGTGTATAAAAAGATCTATGTAAAAATTTCCATGTATAAAGTCTCCAGACAATGGAAGATGTAGTTCTATAAGCAGATTCCAATATATATTGTTTATCTTGTTGAGTTGGTGGGTCCCCATTAATAGAGGTGAAATAATTCCAGTATGAATCTACATTGTAAGAGTTTCTTGTCTGATAATTTTATGTATATATGAAAGTTTACCTTTATCAGAAACTTTATGCTGTAAATTTATTATCAAGTAATCAATCAGTTTTGGAATAGATTCTTTAACTGTTATAGACATTAGATCTATTCTATCAATGAGATGTTGTCTAAAGATCTGAACCTCTAACCAGCAAGTTTCTCTTAGATCAAATTCTTGTTTTAAGAAATCTAGATTTTTAACTTTATTATCAGATATCAGCTGATACCAGTACTTTAGATTATTATCTATAGCTAAATGATCTCCTTCAGAAGTAGATGACATAAGCATACCCTGAGTATAAATTATAGGAATACAATAAAATTCCATTCCCTATACTTAGGGTGCATGAATATAAAGTTACGATAACTAATAATAATATTTAATGGGTAACAGACCATATGTTTAGGTGTAATAGGTGAAGTACAAAATTCCTTTAGCAACCACAACATGGAGTTATTTATAATCATATTTTTATGTGTTAAGGAGATTTTCATGAAGTGCATACTAATTAGCTCCCAATAATCTTTCCATTTTGCGACATATGACCGATCTATTAATAAAGTAATAACTTTTATAATAGAAGAGATAATATATAAATTAAAGTCTGGAAAAGAAATACCCCTTGAGACCAGCTATTAGTATGTTTTTTAATGCAATCCTAGGTCTATTAGGTGCCCATAAGAAATTTAACATTAGTGTATTCAGTTTCTTGATAGTTATTTTTGTAGGTAAAAGTATTATTGATTGTATTAAGTATAAAATCTTGGGGAATATTATCATTTTAATAATTGTAAGTCTCTCCTCCATAGTAAAAAACATATTATTCCAGGTATTAAAAAGATTTTGTATATTAAGAAAACAGGTATTATAGTTATTATATATAATAGATTTAATATCTTTAGCTAGTATTATACCTAAATAAGTTATCTGACCTGAGTTGGGTACATATTTAGTAAAATCACTAATGAGAGTATTTTTTCGTGTATATATAGGTAGTATTTTAGTTTTCTCTTCATTGAATATTAAACCAGAAATACTTTTAAAATTCATCATTTTATCAAATAAAGACTGCATAGAAGAATTAGATCCTGCTGATGTAATTAGAACATCATCTGCAAAAGTTGAATTTTTGATGTTGTATTTTCTTCTATTTCAAAACCCTCTATGTCAGTACTGTTTCTAATCAAATTAGCCCAAAGCTCCATTACTAAAGTGAATAATAGTGGAGAAAGTGGACATCCTTGCTTTGTACCTTTAAGAATGGGTATTTTTGTGAAACATATGTTCCTACCTTAATATAAGCCAGTGTTCCTTTGTATAAATGCTCAATTAAATTTACAAATGCATCAGAGAAATTTGTGCATTTCAGTAAGGTAAACAGATAGTCCCAACTTACTGAATCAAATGCTGAACCTATATCAAGACTAATAAGTGTTAAATCTTTCTTTTTCCTATTTGCAAAATCAATTAATGTTAAAGTTCTTCTTATATTATCAAAAGTATTTCTATTTACAATGAAGCCCGTCTGATCTATGTCTATAATGCCGGGATAATTGTCTTCAATCTATCAGCAAAAATACTCATAAACATTTTATAATCAACATTAAGTAATGAGATGGGTCGATATGAAGAACATCTAGTTGGATCTTTATTAGGTTTTAAAATTGGTGAAATAAATGTATATTGCCAAGATGGGGGGGGGTTATTAACTCAGTTTGGGCCAGAATAAAAACCTTATGTATTAATGAATATGTAGTTTTAGAAAGGATTTTATATATCTCTGGTATAATACCATCATTACCCGGTGCTTTGTTTGATTTAAGCTTATTTATTTGTGTAATAACTTCTGTATATGAAATACTCTTGTCCAATAGCTTAATCTGTTGTTTATTAAGCTTTTTATTCATGTTTGTGGTTATAAACTCCTTTATTTTATCTTTAGGTTCCATGTTAATGTTGTTATGGTTAATCTTGTGAAAGTGATTTCTAAATTCATCCAGTATTTCTGGTATACTAGAAACATTCTTCTTTTTCCTTAGAGAAAAGATTTCTTTGATATGGTTTTGTTTATTCAATGTTTTTGTTTTATTTTTAAGTCTATGTAAGTATTTGGGGCTTATTGAATAAGACAAAAACTTGTATTTCTCTAAAGTTATTTTAACTTTATGAGTTAAAATTTCTTTGTATTTCTCATTTAGTTTGTTTATTTCTTCAATAACTTTCTTGTCCATAATATTTTCTTTATTATTATGTTTATAAGAGTCTAGTTTACTTTGAATATCTAACAATTCCTTATCCCAAGATTTCCTTTTGTTATTATACCATCTGATACTTTGTCCATGTAGATATGATTTTAAGGCATCCCAAACATAGACAATGGAGACTTCAGGAGTATTATTTATGTCTAGAAAATGTTGTACTTCTGAAAGTATATATTCTTTATAGTCTTTTAGCTGAGTTAAGTATGCTGGTATCCTTTTGATCTGAACATTATGAGTATTTTTTATCATGAATTCGAAAACAATTGAGTTATGATCAGATATAGGACATGAAATGATTTTGGAATTAATTAAATCTGTTACTATCTGGTTAGAAATAAAGACCCTATCTATTTTTGAATAAGTTTTGTATCTGTTAGAAAAAAGGTGTATGGTAATGATTTTGACTCTATCTGATTATTAATATCATTCAAATGATAAGAATTAGCAAAATCATTTAAATGTTTTGCATTAGATGTAATTCTTCTTTTCTTTATAGTGGTAGTATCACTTTCATGTAGTATACAATTAAAATCACCAGCTAAAATAATATCCCCTACAGAGAATGATATGATCTTATCAATATGATGTTTCACTGTATTAATACCAATTCCAGGTATCCAATATACATTAATTAAAGTGTAAGTCTTCCCGTTAATTTGTATTGTAACCATACAAAACATTCCTTTGTCATCCTGATAAGACTTAATGGTTTTAGGAATGGGCATACTTTTATTCCATAAAATAGCCACTCCTCTTTTTTCTGAGTGTGCTCTGAACTAACCAATACTGTATACTTATTAGTGGCTAGTTTATCAATATCTTTTTCAAGAGATGGGTTTCTTGCAGGAAGACTAGATTGGCCTTGTGTAGATTAATGTATCTTATTAGGCTTGCCCTTTTACACGGATTATTCAATCCATTAATGTTTAAAGAAATTCCTTTTAAAGATGTCATTTGGCATTTTTAAAACTCAAGAATCTTATGATCGAAATAACAAATAACAAGATAAATAATGTTACATCTCCTCTTTTAGGTGTACCTTTAAACATAGCTGTATTTATTAAATCTCTTATGGGATTTTGTATAGGATTCAATTTTGTTTGTAGTGACAATGAGTGTACAAAATATATTGTGGATGTCAAAACTATATACATATAACAATGAACAAGTGAAAATAATGTAAGGATTAAACCTTGCATCCCGCCTGGAGTTGAAAACTCCAACTTAGAGCAGTATTTACTGCTCAAGTTAACCTACCCTAAGCAGCAGTACCTCAGCTACCACCTTATCAATTTAATACTAGTTATATTTAACTGAGGTTAACAGTTTTCAATTCAATTATCTATCAAGACAAAACTACACATTTGGTAAAACAGCATCATATAAACTAAAATAAACTTTTTTTTTTTTTTTTTTTTAAAAACTGTTCATACTATTATATAGATCTATGTAATATATAACACTTGTATTCTAATAGCATTCAAATAATCTTAATGTTAGAAATCAAGAGGAGAGAAAATTATGTTCTAACATTCATTTAAATCAAAAACTTTGGCTAATATGATTCAGACATTACATGCATTAAGATGCATCTATTTTCTGTCATGTGAATTCTATCAACAGCTTCCAAAAATCTTGAATTGTTTGTATATGAGCATTTACTTAAACTCATTATTGTCAATAGAGTAAAATATTGTATTCATAAAATTATTATAAATCATATTGCATAGTTATGCAGATTCTCAGAAACACCTGCGTTATTACCTAAAAAAAAGCCATCACACACATACACACACGCACACACACATGCATATACACACACATATACACACACACACATACACACACGCACACACACATACACACACACTCACACACACACACACACACACACACACACACACATACATATACACATACATATATACATACATACACACACACACACACACACACGCACACACACACACACACACACACACACACACACACACACATATATATATATATCTGATCTCACCGAGCCGTGCCCCTGCAGAGCACCATCCCACTTGCCGTTCCCAGAACAAATCTGTCCGCTTCACACAAAATAATGCACAGCAAACACACACTAGCAACCAGATTTTACAATCATGCTAACCTACTGCTTTAAAATATATCACATGACATTTCTTCCAGAATAGAGTTATAAGATTATTTATGCTTGTCAATCAGATGAATTAAATGAGTTATAGTAAAGTATATGTTTGGGACACAAGTTTTTAACACAGATTATTATGCTACTGTTAAGTAGATTTTCAAAAACATTTAAATAAATGTTTCATTTTCTATGCCTTCTAAAATAAGATATTTACTTGCTACAAGAAACTACATCATCTAAACTCATCATAACGGACACATTTTATGAATAGAGTATTTTTCCTGAATCTGTGGTGTGTCAGTGTGATAACCTTGTCAATGTTTATACTAACTGCTTTCAGTTTCTCTGTGAAAATTCTGTGAGTGAAGCTTCTGAGGAAACTCGTGGACACTGTGCATGAGACAGCCCACATCCCAGATTGTCTCCCTTAACATTTTGGCGGAAACTTATTAAAACTTGTGGCAAACATTCATTTTGTCAATAGAGTAAAACATTGTATTCATAGAAATCATTACAAATCATATTGGATAGCCATGCAGACTCTCAGAAAAAAAGCCATCACACTCACACACACACACACACACACACACACACACACACACACACACACACACATATATATATATATATATATCTGATCTCACTGAGTTGTGTCCTGCAGAGCACCATCCTACTTGCTGTCCCAGAATAAATCTGTCTGCTTTATACAAAACATTGCACAGCAAACACATATTGGTAACCAGATTTTACAATCATGGTAACCTACTGCTTTAAAATATATCACATGACATTTCTTCCAGAATAGAGTTATAAGATTATTTATGTTTGTCAATCAGATGAATTAAATGAGTTATAGTAAAGTATATGTTTGGAACACAATTTTTTAACACAGATTATTATGCTGCTGTTAAGTAGATTTTCAAAAACATTTAAATAAATGTTTCATTTTTATATGCCTTCTAAAATAAGACATTTACTTACTACAAGAAACTACATCATTTAAACTCATTATAACTGACATATTTTATGAACAGAGTATTTTTCCTGAATCTGTGGTGTGTCAGTGTGATAACCTTGTCAATGTTTATACTAACTGCTTTCAGTTTCTCTGTGAGAATTCTGTGATTTGAAGATTCTGAGGTAACTCAAGGACATTGTGCATAAGACAGCCCACATCCCAGATTGTCTCTCTTAACATTTTGACGGGAAACTTATTAAAAACTAGTGACAAACATTCATTTAGCAGTGTAAATGCATCTAAACATGACAGAACCTCCACAATGTATTCCACAGATCATCACAGCCTCTATGCAAGTGAAATTAAACTCAAAATTACCAACAAGCAATAAAACTCAGCATTCTTCTCCCAACTCAATTTTCATACAAATCCTATTATTCACTGTGCCCACACAGTCAAAAGCATTTCTATATATTAATAAAGAAAAGAAAAGAGAGTAGAAAATAAAAGGGGTGAGGCAGAAATAAAAAATGTAAGAGAAAGCTGTAAGAAGTATATACAATGGAATGTTACTTACTGTTTATATTAATAGAGTTAAAAATAAAACATATTATTTACTCTTATTTAGTTCTGATTATTATTAGTTAAAGCATGACAGATTATTTACAAACAAGCATAAGCAGTATAATCAAGAAAGTATAATTAGAAATAGCATTTGAAGAACTTATAAACTTTTACAAGAAATAAATATGTTATTATTCTATTAATGATATTTTCATTACTGTTCTCTCCTGCCCTCCCCACCCTTTACCCACTACATAATCCAAATAGAATGTCATTGTTTAAACAAAGAAAATAATAAAAGAAGAAGGAAAAAAAAAGATAAAGATAAGAAAATGTATCAAATTACTAACCTTAGTTTTTCAGGAAGAAAAACAAATCGAGTCACAGCCTGCCATTAAATCCTCAGGCATTTTGACTGGTTATGAAACAAAACATTTCTTTGCACATAGAGAATAACTTTGATTAAATCTTTTCCAAAATATTTGTGGCTTTCTGGAAATGCAGGAACTATATTCAAAAGATTAATAATGAACTAAAATGATGAGAGAAAAAAAACATATAACAAATCATTTGTTTTTTAGTCTCTTCTTCTCTGAAGTCTTCCAGGAAGCTTCAGTTGCCAATCTCTTTAATGAAGAACTAGCCCATTCCATTTCTTCTATTTTATCCAAAATCCTTTTTCTTTGACAAACAGTAAAGCAGAGTCTAAATCATCGAAGACCTTAGGACCATCAGGAAGGAAGATTTTAAGCTTGGCAGGAAACAGAAGGTATGTTTTAAACTGTGCTTTTTAAGCTCCCTTATTAGTGGCAGAAAAACTTTTCTTTTAGCAATTACCATGGAAGAATAGTCATTGTCAAAACGCACAGTTGTCTCATTAAACTTAACAGGAGCTTTAGCCCAAGCAGATTTAAGAACCATCTCTTTATCAAAGATGATAGAAATCTAACTATAACTGATCTAGGATAGTTTTTGTTAGAGTTAGTATTAGCTATAGATCTATGTGCTCTTTCGATACCAAAAGAGAATGCTTCTGGTAAATCTAAAGTTTTAGGAGCCATGTTGTTAAAAAGAAGTAATATTGTTACCTTCAATATTTTCTGGCAGTCCAAAAATCCTAATGTTATTGTGCCTAGATCTATTTTCCAGGTCATCCAGCTTTGTTTGTAAATGTGTATTTTGTTTCAGCAGAAACTCAATGTTGATTTCCTCTTCTTGTATTTTATTTTCCATGTCATTCACAGCTTCTTCTATGCCTGTCATCTGGATCTTCTGTTGTTGCAGGTCCATATGTAACAAGTCTATTTGTTTTGTAGTTTTTTCTATGAAAGTGTCTATTTTAGTATCCATTTTATCCATCTTAGCAGTAAGTTGCTGGACTATAATTATCAGAGACTGAAGTTCTTTCTTGATGCTGGAGTCTTGAGAATTTGTCTTACTGGAACTCATTTCAGACTGATAAACTGACAGGAAAATTTCCAAAGTAATTTCTGACAGGAATATTATTAAGATTTCCTTTCTTTTTTAGATATAGTTCAAGAACTATATAAAACAAACATATTTAGAAAGAAAATTACTTCAAGAATTAATTTTTTAAGTAATTAATTCCTGTCAATGTAATGAAATTGGTGGAGCTGAAGAAATCTGCTGCTATCCTGTGTTCATCCTTGGCCACACCCCCTCTTTAAATATACCTTTTGAGGTTACACAAACTCAGAGAAAAGGACAAAGTATTAAAAAGTTCACATTTTTTCACCTTTTCACTTTATTTTTGGTAGCCTGACATCAGATACATCCCTAAACTTGAGGAGCAATAATTACAGAACTGAAGAAATAATGCAACATTTACATTGCACCTCTTTATTTAAACATACACAACACTTCAAAGCTTGAAAAAATGAGACATGACAAACAGTACTGTATCCAAATGTGCTCTGTATGTGTTTGAATATTCATGCATTCTGTACCCCAGCTCTTCTGATTTATTATTATTGTGGGTGTGTGTGGGTGTGCGTGCATGCACATGTGCTCACTCACATGCTTGTGCTTCTATGCATGTCAGTGTGTTTGAGCATGTGTGCACGTGTTGTTGCATATGTGCTTCTGTATATGTCACTAGGTCCATGTGCCACCATTATAATGGATCTTGTGTTTTTACTCTTTCTCTGTAAAGTGGTTTGGAGTTTTACTCTATCTATGTAAAGTTGTTTGGAGTTCTTATAATGCAGAGATTTTCAATATCATTGTATGACTCCAAACGCAGCATAGTTCCTTAGGAATGATTAGATTGCATTATAACGTAAGGAAGAATATTATATATAAAATTAGTTTAAATATTTGGTTTTTTTTTGGAATTTAAGTTTTATCTACCCTACATACAGTGCGTCTGAAGAGTCTGAAAATAACATCTGCACTTCAGTCATGTTAGCACTATTATGGTATATGATAAAATAAGATAAGATTTCTTTATTGTCACTGCACAAGTACAATGAAATTTGTAGCAATCCTCCTAAGGTGCAGTCACATATAATGAACATGAATAAATAAGAGAATACAATACAATACAATACAATACCAACAATACAATATAATGCAATGCAATCCAGTAAACAACTAAGTTATTGCACTTGGGCATATTGCACATGAAAGGAATAAAGTGCACAGGAATGTAAACATATACCTTATAGTGCAAATGGCTATTATCTGTGTGAGTATTTAATATTGTTCAGTTCTCGTATGGCTCTGGAATAGAAATTGTTCTTAAGTCTGTTTGTACCGAGATGTAATGGATCTGAATTGTCTGCCAGAAGGCTGCAGCTATTTAGGTGATGTCAAGGGTGAGAAGGGTCTTTCAAGATGTTGGTTGCCTTGTTGAGACAGTGAGAGCTGAAGAGTTCCTCCAGAGAGGGCAGTGAGCAGCCAATGATTTTCTTGGCAGAGTTAATAATCCTTTGAAGGGCCTTCCTGTCTGCCGCTGAGCTGTTGCATACCATGTGGAGATGCAGTATGTCAGCACACTTTCAATAAAACAGTGGTAAAAAGACACTGATAGCTTCTTCTGCAAGTTGTTTTTCCTGAGTATCCTCAGGAAATGGAGTCTCTGCTGTGCCTTCTTGACTGCCTCCAGGGTGTTTATGGACCAAGAGAGATCTTCTGCCACATGTACACCTGGAAACTTGTAGGCAGGAACCCTTTCCACACAATCTCCATTGACATATATTGGGTTGTGATCTGCTTTATGCCTCTGGAAATCTATTACTAGTTATTTTGTTTTGGAAAATTTCAGGGCAAGGTTGTTCTATGTACACCATGCAGCCAGTCTTTGAACTTCATCTCTATATGCTGTCTTGTCTCCGCCTGAAATAAGTCCAACCACTGTGGTGTCCTCTGCAAACTTAATGATGGTATTAGTAGAATGAGAGGGGACACAGTCATGGGTCTATAGAGTGTATAGAAGGTGCTCAGCACTGAGAGTAAAGGAGAGGTATGGGCCTAGTCTAACCATCTGAGGATGGTTAGTCAAAAAGTCTTTAATCCAACGGCCGGTAGGTTCTGAAAGTCCTAGGCCAGTGAGTTTAGTGATCAGTCTATCTGGGATAACTGTGTTAAAAGCTGAAATAAAGTCGACAAAGAGCATCCTCATATAGCTTCTCTGCTGCTCAAGATGACAAAGTGGAGTGTGTAATGCAGTGGAGATGACATCTTCCATAGACCTATTTCCTCTGTAAGTATACTGGTGTGTATCACTGGTAACTGAGAGACTGCCCTTGATGTGCCACAGAACCAGTTGTTCAAAACACTTCATGATGACTGGAGTAAGTCCACTGGATGGTAGTCATTGAGACTACAGATGACAGGTTTCTTTGGCAGTGAAATGATTGTAGTTGACTTCAGACAAGATGGAATTGTAGACTTAGACAGAAACAAGTTGAAGACCCCACAGAGCTGGTTCATGCATTCTTTCAGCACTCATTACATCACTCCATCAGGGCCAGCAGCCTTTCTTGGATTAACTGCTTTGAGCACAAGTCTTACATCATGCTCTTGTACTGTGAATGTGTGGTTGTAGGAGGTTGGTATTGATGACATGAGACTGCTGTGACTTATCTGCTGCTACCTAGGCATGTCTGAATCTGCTGTTTCCATCTCAAAATGGGTGAAGAAATAATTAAGTTCCTCTGCCATCAAGGCATCTCCAACAACAGCCATACAGTTACTGGTTTTATATGGTTGGTGATGTGCTGAATACCTTGCCATAGTTGTCCTGGGTCCTTGGTGATGAAGTGGTCCTCTATCTTTCTTTTATAGGCCGCCTTAGCCCTTCTGATGACTTTCTATAGGTTGGCTCTAGCCACGCTGTAAAGGACTCTGTAGCCAGACCAGAAAGGCTTCTGATTAGGGTACACATGAATGTGTTTGCTGACAGTGACATTGTCAACACAGGTTTTTATGTAGCAGAGTACCATTGATGTGTGCTCTTCCATATCCTGATTCTTGAAAATTTCCCAGTTAGTTCTTTCAAAGCAATCTTGTAGCTATCACAGTGTACCTTTCAGCCATATTTTAGAAATCTTTGTAGTAATCTGGTCTTTTCTCCTAACAAGAGTGTATGCTGGAGTTAGGAGTATGGACAAATGGTCTGACTGTCCTAGATGAGGCAGCTGTTTTACCCTATAGCCATCCTTGATATCTGAGTAGGCCTTATGCAGCATATTTTCCTCCCTGGTTGCACATTTGATGTGTTGATGAAATTTAGGGAGAACTAACATTAAGTCCATTTGATTGAAATCACCAACTATGACATGGGCAGCTTCAGGATGGATGTTTTGTTGCAAGTTAATGATGTCAAACTGGTGACCTAGAGCTGTGCAAGCATTAGCATCTGATGGAATGTAAACAGCTGTACATCTTTTCCAGCTTGGTCCCTCTGTCTAGCCAGTTGGTAGAGGTCCTTTTCTCCCTCCTTAGTGTCTGACCTTTCATACAACTCTCCATACGGCTTACCCTTAACCTTCGCCACCTCTCTCTTCACCATACGCCTCACTAAGAAACGTAATTTGTTTTCATGCTTTCCAGTTGATGGCGTTGTTGAATGTTTGGGGGGTCATAACAGAACAGTGAGTAATGCAATACTGAGGCTCCAAACACTGTAACAAAACATATAAAATTCAAATATTGGAAAGAAAAAAATGTCAGGTAATGTAACACTATACAAATGTAAATAACTCCATTTTTATAAGGGGTCTGCCTTGTATCCTGTAATCTTAGATCTCTTTCCCCACATCCATAGCCTTTAAATATACCTATTGAGGTTACACAAACTCAGAGAAAAGGGCAAAGTATTAAAACGTTCACATTTTTTCACCTTTTCACTTTATTCTTGGCAGCCTGACATCAGATACATCCCTAAACTTGAGGAGCAATAATTACAGAACTGAAGAAATAATGCAGCATTTACATTGCACCTCTTTATTTAAACATACACAACACTTCAAAGCTTGAAAAAATGAGACATGACAAACAGTACTGTATCCAAATGTGCTCTGTATGTGTTTGAATATTCATGCATTCTGTACCCCATCTCTTCTGATTTATTATTATTGTGGGTGTGTGTGGGTGTGCGTGCATGTGTGCACATGTGCTCACTCACATGCTTGTGCTTCTATATATGTCAGTGTGTTTGAGCATGTGTGCACGTGTTGTTGCATATATGCTTCTGTATATGTCACTAGGTCCATGTACCACCATTATAATGGATCTTGTGTTTTTACTCTTTCTCTGTAAAGTGGTTTGGAGTTTTACTCTATCTATGTAAAGTTGTTTGGAGTTCTTATAATGCAGAGATTTTCAATATCATTGCATGACTCCAAATGCAGCATAGTTCCTTACGAATGATTAGATTGCATTATAACGTAAGGAAGAATAAAAACTGTCTTTTGGCTTTTCCCGGTTAGGGGTCGCCACAGCGGAACTCCGGTCCGCTAATGATTGGCAGTGGATTTTTTACGTGCTGGCTTGCCGGGCCTAACGCACAACCTTCAGCGAAGGAAGGCCCATTCGCGCATGTCGACACACAGAAGATGCTCTAACTGAGAATCGAACGTGCAACGCCTAACTGTGAGGCGACAACGCTACCGCAGCACCACCACTGCAACGTAAGGAAGAATATTATTCATAAAATTAGTTTAAATATTTGTTTTTTTTTTGGAATTTAAGTTTTATCTACCCTACGTACAGTGTGTCTGAAGAGTCTGAAAACAACATCTGCACTTCAGTCATGTTAGCACTATTATGGTATAAGATAAGATAAGATTTCTTTATTGTCACTGCACAAGTACAATGAAATTTGTAGCAATCCTCCTAAGTTGCAGTCACATGTAATGAACATGAATTGTTTGTGTCTTTCGGCTTTTCCTGGTTAGGGGTCGCCACAGCAGAACTCCGGTCCGCTAATGATTGGCAGTAGAGTTTCATGTGCTGGCTTGCTGGGCCTAACGCACAACCTTCAACGAAGGAACACCCATTCACGCATGTCGCCACATAGAAGACGCTCTAACTGAGAATCGAACGGGCAATGTCTAACTGTGAGGCGACAATAATGAACATGAATAAATAAGAGAATACAATACAATACAATACCAACAATACAATATAATGCAATGCAATCCAGTAAACAACTAAGTTATTGCACTTGGGCATATTGCACATGAAAGGAATAAAGTAAAGTGCACAGGAATGTGAACATATACCTTATAGTGCAAATGGCTATTATCTGTGTGAGTATTTAATATTGTTCAGTTCTCGTATGGCTCTGGAATAGAAATTGTTCTTGTCTGTTTGTCCGAGATGGAATGGATCTGAACTGTCTGCCAGAAGGCTGCAGTTCAGTTAGGTGATGTCCAGGATGAGAAGAGTCTTTCAAGATGTTGGTTGCCTTGTTGAGACAGTGAGAGCTGAAGCGTTCCTCCAGAAAGGGCAGTGAGCAGCCAATGATTTTCTTGGCAGAGTTAATAATCCTTTGAAGGGCCAGAAAGGCTTCTGATTAGGGTACACATTAATGTGCTTGCTGACAGTGACATTGTCAATACAGGTTTTTATGTAGCAGAGTACCATTGATGTGTGCTCTTCCATATCCTTATTCTTGAAAATTTCCCAGTTAGTTCTTTCAAAGCAATCTTGTAGCTATCACAGTGTACCTTTCAGACATATTTTAGAAATCTTTGTAGTAATCTGGTCTTTTCTCCTAACAAGAGTGTATGCTGGAGTTAGGAGTATGGACAAATGGTCTGACTGTCCTAGATGAGGCAGCTGTTTTACCCAATAGCCATCCTTGATATCTGAGTAGGCCTTATGCAGCATATTTTCCTCCCTGTTGCACATTTGATGTGTTGATAAAATTTAGGGAGAACTAACATTAAGTCCATTTGATTGAAATCACCATCTATGACATGGGCAGCTTCAGGATGGATGTTTTGTTGCAAGTTAATGATGTCAAACTGGTGATCTAGAGCTGTGCAAGCATTAGCATCTGATGGAATGTAAACAGCTGTACCTATAACAGCAGTAAACTCCTGAGGTAAATAAAAGGGCCTGCATTTGATTGTCACGTACTGCAGATCAGGAGAGCAGTAGCTGTCTACAGTCTTTGTGTTGGTACACCAGCTGTTATTCATATAGATGCAAAGCCCCCCACCTTTGCTTTTACTTGAGTCTTTACTCCTGTTGCATTGAAAAGCTGTGTGACCTGCCAGCTCAGTGCCTGCATCTGGTATACACAAGTGTAGCCATGTTTTTATAACTGATAAAATGCAAGAGTCTCTTACAAATTTGTTCTCAGAGATCTGTAGCTGACGTTCTTCCATTTTGTTTGTGATAGATTTGGCATTAGCAAGAAATATGCTGGGATGAGGTGGTTTGTGAGGATATTTTCTTAGCCTAGCATGTAGGTTGGATGTGCAGCCATGCTTTTGCTTCCTGCATGGGCTGAGAACAATTCAAGGAGAGCCTGGTGTTCTTGCTATTTCCTGTGGTATGTCATACGAGTATAAGGATTCACTTGTAACAGCCTGATGTTGCTAAAATTTGATAAGCAAGAGATCTTGCTGACCATATCTAAGATCAGCCTATCTGAGATTAACACAAAAGAATATGAACACAAACAACATAGAAGGTGAGCATAATGTCACTGCAACTGTGGGCACCGCCATCTTGAAAAAAAAATCATCAGAAAGCCTACATTTGTATCGTTCTGTTTAATTTCTAAACTTTTACTGATACTTGTAAGAACAGCTGCTACTCTTGTTAGTCTGTTTTCTTTCTTTATTGATCAGAAATATTTAGTAAACCATGTTCATAGCAATTCTTCCCAAAAAAGCAAAACAAAACAAAACAAACAAAAAGTTCTAAGCTTGTTTCCCACCTTTCCTGTAACTAGTCTAGTCCAGATACAGATTTGCTGTATCCAGGACTGTTTGTAAGCTTCATAGCCCCCCAAGCCTTTCTGTGTTGGAGAGAAGCCTTCTAGCTTATCAGTGGGAGTGGCCAGCACTAGGTAGCCTATCTACCACAAGAGGAGTGGTTTCTGGCACAGAAATGATAGTTTATTGGCCGTTTGGGCAGTTTTTCCATCCCTTTCAACTTTCAGGCTTAAAACCCATGTTTGTGTTTGTTTCCCGCCTTTCCTGTAACTAGTCTAGTCCAGATACGGAGTTGCTGTATCCAGGACTGTTTGTAAGCTTCTGAGCCCCCCCCCAAGCCTTTCTGTGTTGGAGGGAGGCCTTCTAGCTCATCAGTGGGAGTGGTAAGCACTAGGTAGCCTATCTACTACAAGAGGAGTGGTTTCTGGCCCAGAAATTGTATTTTATTGGCCGTTTGGGCAATTTTTCCATCCCTTTCAACTTTCTGATTTAAATGCCTATGTTTGCACTTGTTTCCCGTCTTTCCTGTAACTAGTCTAGTCCAGATACAGATTTGCTATATCCAGGATTGTGTCTAAGCTTCTGAGTCCCCCAAGCCTTTCTGTGTTGGAAGGAAGCCTTCTAGATTATCAATGGGAGTGGTAAGCACTAGGTAGTCTATCTACCACAAGAGGAGTTGTTTCTGGCCCAGAAATTGCAGTTTATTGGCTGTTTGGGCAGTTTTTCCATCCCTTTCAACTTTCTGGTTTAAAAGCCCACATTTGCATGGGTTTACTCTTGTTTGAGGTCTGCCTAGCGGTGCAGAGCTGAGGTAAACTATTACTGGTGCCAGAAAGTCTGCTCTTCAGTTTTTCTCTTGAACCTTGCTAATTCTTTCTCTCTTGCACTTCAAATAGCTTAATCGCTTTGCACTTCAGGTTTTTGTAGCAATTATTGTAGCACACCTAAGAGCCTTTAGTACTAGTTGTTCTTCACGGAATTACCTCCAGTACTTAGTAGTTATGACCACCCCTCCTGGAATGATTAAAGTGCAGTTCCCTGTGCTTTCTCCTATTAACCTGGTGCACTTGGGCATTCTGAGGCAGTGTAGCAATTGCCTCATGTACACAGACAACCCTCTCCTGTTACCTCCCAACACTCAGACTTGTGAGAGATGCACTTATATTACCAAATTGAAAGCTACACACTCTCCAGCCAAGACTGGACTAGCTGTTCAAGAGGAGAAGTTGAATACCTGCACCACACCACATAGAGCACATAGCCCTCCAGAACACCCACCATCACATCTCTCACATGAAAACACAAATCACACACCTACCTTTGTGGATGCTCTCAATAGAAATTTACCTAAACAGCAGAGACCTCCAAGACAGAAACCCACTCGACCGCCACAACACAGCACAAACCACAGAACACATAGCTCACCTCCACAGTGTGCCCCTCAACCTAATCCCCTAAGGCTAAACCTTTGCCCAATACACTAATCATAAGTGACTCAGTATTGAGGCACACAGATGTCCCACTCACTAGGTTGAATAAGGAGAAGGTAACAGTCAGGTGTCAATAAGGTGCCAGAATCCAACACATAACACACTCACTCAGGTCACTCCACAACAAGTACAAGTATGACTCTGTCATTCACCATGTGGGTGTGAATGACCAGAGATGCACCTTCCTGGACTACATGAAAAGAGACATGGTGGGGCTCTCAGATTATGTGGCCCAGGCAGGTATAACCCTAGCCCTGAGCAGTATCCTACCATCACCCAGAATGATACAGCAGTACAAACAAAAAATGAGTGACTTCAACAACTGGCTAAGTTTCTGGTGTAATTCTAAGGGGACCCAGTATCTGTCTTCTTGGGATGATATGATTGACAGACCTCAATGCTTTGCCAGAGATGGCCTGCATCTGTCACCCCTGGACTTCCATGTACTGGCTAAGGTTCTTGCCACCCCTATAGTGCCTTTTTTGGGTGGTGTTCCAAAGGCCAAATCACCACTGTAACAGCTATAAATAAATGCAATCTGAGGGTCATGCTGCTCAATGCTAGAAGTCTACATTTCAAGATGCAGTCACTCCAAGAACTCCTCAAAATGGGGAACATCAACATTTGTGCTGTAACAGAGATCTGGTTTAAAGAGGCAGAAAGCACCCCTGTGCTACCAGGCTATAACTCATTCCACACCTTTTGGCCCCGAAACATGGACCGTAGGTCCAAATGCAGTAGTGTCTCTATATTCATAAAGGATATGCACACTTCCAGACTAGTAGCCCAGCATAACGCATCTAAGATACTTCAGGTACAACTAATGTTGGGTAAGATGGTGATCCAGGTTATAGCCTGCTATAAGTCCCCAACCATTTCCCTAGACTCTCACTCCACATTCTTAAGCACCCTGGAATCTATCAAAGTCCAACCCAACACACTCATACTAGGAGACTCAACTACCCCTCCATCAACTGGGAAAACTACTCATGCACCAATACACTGGCCCAACACTTCCTGGAATTCATCAATTCCAATGCCCTGGACCAGCTCATTCAGACCCCCACTAGAGGAAGCAACATCCTTGACCTGGTTATTACTAACGTGGGTGACTGTTGCTCTACACCAATACTTAATCCCTCCCTGATCAGATCTGACTATAAACTAATCACCGTGGAAATCCACATCTCACCCACACCCCCTGCAAAGGTAACCACCTTGAAAAACTTCTCCAAAGCTGACTTTGGGCTCCTAAAAACAGAGGTGGCTAACTTCACGGTGCCCATGCTAATGAAAAATAGTGGCATGACTGCCAAATCATACACCAATGCACTGTATGAACATGTACATAAATGCATGGAATTAGCCATATCCAACAGAAACAAGATGCTCGCCTCCAAAAAAAGGAAGCCAATCTGGTGGTCCCCTGCCATTAATAAACTCTACAACAGAAGGAAGAAACTGTTGCAGAAAAAGGTGAAGTCCCAAGACTGGAAAAACTCCCTTATTAGTCTCAACAAAAAGTTGAGATCCCTCATCAAATCCTCTAAAGCCAGCTATGAAGGCAGAATTGCAGCAGACACTAAAAACAATCTCAAAGCCTTCTATAGTTATATCAAGAACCTCCATGGCAATACCCAGATTTGCTCTGAGTTACTGCACAATGGTACCTCCTAAACCGAGCCAACAGATATTGCCAACATAGTGGTTCATACAGATTCAGTGCCAATTTTACCCCCCCCAAGGACCAATCACAATATCGGAAGGCACCCAGCATTACTGCAGCACAGGTTAAAGCTGCATTGTCCAAGTCCGAGAATACAGCTTCCATGGGACCCGATAATATCCCTGGGTGTGCTCTACATGAATTACAAAGTGAACTAGTACCACATATATGTGCTCTGTTCACTTGCAGCCTCACCTCAGGCTTTGTCCCTACCAAGAGGAGCACTGCTACAGTCATCCCTTTCCATAAAGGGGGAGCAACTACAGATCCTGGGAGTTATCACACAAAGGGACTCTGGATGACCAAGTTCGCAGACGACTGCAAGCTGGGATGCAGACATCCTACAGAAGGACTCACTGAGACCAATTACTGGTGTGAAAACCATGGCCTTAAGCTTAATGTCAAAAAATGTGTCATCATCCCCTTTGGAAAAAATAAGTTCCCACTAATTACCACATTGATGGGAGCCCACTGAACACTGGAGGCATTATAAGAGATCTGGAGATGCAGGTTGACAACAATCTCTCCTTCGACCACCACATTGCCACTGTGGTCAGAAAGTCCTTCTATGTGGCTCATCTCATTACCAGGGTTTTGCATCCAGGAAGAAAGAGGTCATTGTCTCTGTCTACTCTTCCCTCATTAGACCAATCATTGAGTATAATGCCCCATTTGGCATGTACCTTACTAGACACCTGGAACAGCTGGAGAGGCCACAGAAGTACCTCATGAAGAGGATCCTAGGCATTAAACACTCCTCTTTTCTTGATGTACTTGAAAATATTACGGTTCAACCAAATACCCGAATAATGGGTGACTTCAACTACCCCACCATTAACTGGGAAAACTACTTGTGTACCAACTCCTTAGCTCAACACTTTCTGGAATTCATAAACTTCAATGCCCTAGATCAACTTATCCACACCCCCACCAGGGGCAACAATATCCTAGACCTAGTCATTACTAACATGAGTGACTGGTGTTCTAAACCTTTAGTCAACTCCTCGTTGGTCCGATCCGACTATAAGCTTATCACCCTTGATATCCACATCCCACCCACAGTAAAAAATTTCTCCAAAGCCAACTTCATGCTTCTTAAGACAAAAGTGGTGAACTTCATGACACCCATGCAGATGGACAATACAGTTAAAACTGCTGAATCCTACACAAATGCACTCTATAAGCACTTACACGAGTGCATGGATCGTGCTATCTCAAACAGAACCAAGACGCTATCCTCCACAAAAAGGAAGCCAATCTGGTCGTCCCCTGCCATAAACAAACTGTACAACAGAAGGAAGAAACCGTTGCAAAAGAGAGTAAAATCCCATGAGTGGAGGAGCTCCCTGGTCAGCCTCAGTAAGAAGCTGAGATCCCTTATAAGATCCTCCAAAGCTAGCTACAAAAACAAAATTGCCACTAAATCCAAGGACAACCACAAAGCATTCTATAGCTATGTCAAGAATCTAGATGGCAACACCCAAATCTGCTCTGAGTTATAGCACAAAGGCATGAAAATTACAGAACCAATTGATATTGCCAACATCCTGGCAGATAGATTCAGTGCTAACTTTACCCCCCTCTCACCCCCTAAAGGGCCCATATCTATACAGGAAGAATGCAGAGTCCCTGTAATCACAACTACGCAGGTAAAAGCTGCACTCTCTAAAGCCAAAAACACAGCATCCATGGGACTGGACAACATCCCAGGCTGAGTTTTACACAAACTTCAGAATGAACTGGCTCCCCACTTAAGCACCATGTTCAATAATAGCCTCACATCAGGCTTTGTGCCCACTGAATGGCACACAGCAACAGTTATCCCACTCCACAAAGGGGACGCCACCACTGTTCCCAGGAACTATCGACCTATTAGCCTGATGAGCCTGGTCTGCAAGGCCATGGAACGTATCATCATGGAACTCATAAACAAAGACATTGGTAACCTCCAAACTCTGGATCCCACCCAGTTTGGGTTTGTGAAAGGCAGATCATGCCTCTTGAACCTAATTGACTTCTTTGAGGCAGTCACCAAAGCCGTGGATGAGGGTAAGGTGGTTCACACAGCCTATCTTGACCTCGCCAAGGCTTTTGACACCATCCCCCATTCTGGAATTATAGCTAAACTCACTAAACTAGGTATAAATCCCTACATCACAACATGGGTTGCCAACTGGCTCACTGACAGAACCCACACTGTAAAAGTTGCAGACTCCAAATCTGACCTCAAAGCAGTGACAAGTGGAGTACTACAGGGTTCCGTCCTGGGACCTCTCCTATTTGGTATCTACTTCTGTGAAGTACAGGCTAACACAGAAGGCCTCTGGCTAACGAAGTTCACAGATGACTGCAAACTTGGAGCCATAGTCAAGTCCCCAAATGATGTGGACATCCTACAAAAGGGTCTCACTGAGACAGATGCCTGGTATCAAAGCCATGGCCTCAAGCTCAATGCCAAAAAGTGCAGTGTCATCCCTTTTGGTAAAAACTCTGTACCCATGAAATACCACATAGGCAGCAATCTACTTAAAACCGAATGCATGATAAGAGACCTTGGGACCCAGGTGGACAGTAGTCTCTCCTTTGATAGTCACATCACCACAGTAGTCAGGAAGTCCTTCTACGTGGCACACCTCATCATAAAAGGGTTCTCATCCAGGAAAAAAGAGGTCATTGTTCCCCTCTACTCGTCACTCATTAGACCCATTATAGAGTGCAACGCCCCTTTTGGAATGTACCTCACAAGACATCTGCAGCAGCTGAAAAGGCCACAGAAGTACCTCACAAAGAGGATTACTGGCTTCAAACAAATGCCCTACACTGACCACCTCAAAAAACTCCAGCTTTACTTTGTAGCATATCGCCTACTCTGAGGTGATCTCTGCCTAACATATAAAGCTATGTCAAACCCAGAGCTGTTGGACATGCTACACCTAAAGAAATTCCAATCCCTCCGAGCTGCACACTCTAGGGACCTAAACCTTGTCACCACAATAAACAGGACATGCTGGAGGGATAGATTCCTGTCCCAGAGACTTCCTATACTCTGGAACAAGCTACCCATCTATGTCAAGCAAAGTTCTTCATTAGCACTCTTCAAGAAAAATCTTCATGAGTGGATGGGAAATAGGAAATACACCCCGGGGATCACTTCTGTGTCACTGCTGGACAGTGGCACAAGAAAATAACTTTCTTGGGTGGCGTAATCTATGGAACCTTGCTGGCTAGGCTTGCATAGGCCCTTGGGCCGATAGCCTAGTACCTACTTATGAACCTATGTCCTACACGGACAGACTCAAAAGACTCCAGCTATTCTCTATCTCATATCACCTACTTAGAGGTGATCTTTGCCTGACTTACAAAGCCATGTCTGACCCAGCTCTTTTAGAAATGCTACATCTAAAGAAATCCCTCCGCACCACATGCTCCACAGACCTCAACCTCATCACCACAATCAGCAGAACATGCTGGAGGGACAGGTTCATAACCCAGAGACTGCCCATGCTCTGGAATAGACTTCCTATACATGTCAAGCAGAGCACCTCACTGGACCTCTTCAAGAAAAATCTTGATGAGTGGATGGATAATAGAAAGTTCACCCCGGGGATCACTTCAGAGGATCTACTTGATAGATGCACTGGGAACTAACGTCGGGCGGCATGATGACAGGGCACTTCTATGGGCTTGGCTTGTAAAAGCTCCAGGGCCATTAGCATAGTACACACCTATGAACTACACTCTGTCTCCTTAATATAACAGACATGGTTGTTCAGTACATTCACACACACACACACACACACACACACACACACACACACGCATATATATAAATATATATATATATATATATATATATATATATATATATATATATAGTATGTGTGTGTGTGTGTGTGTATAACATTTGTTTGTATAAAAATCTAGCTACTTACTCTTAACATCAGTCGCTGTAGTGAACAGCTCACAAATGTTGTAAACAAGAGTGAAAACATTTGTGTGCGACAGAGATGAGATGAAAAACTCACGTCATAGGAACCAGCCCACTAACCAAGAGGAAGAGCTCATGTCTGTGGTGTTGGAGGCACAGGTATATAGAAGCAGAGTTACCACAGCTCCACCTTGCAAAAGTAAAGCATATGAGCATCTAATGGCTAGCTCTTTCTACTTGGTGGATGACTTGGGGTCGCTGACCTAACTGGCAGCTCTTCTTGTCTTATCCTTTTAATAACACATAGATATCAGCAATCATTAAAAGTTACTTAAAGCTGAAGAATGTAATCATTCCTCCTTAAAATGTAATTCCCAGTGTGGCAATTAATGAGATGTTGATGGAGGCTGCAGCACTTGCTGCTAGAATTTGGAGGCAACGGCCGACATCTGTAGAAGGGCACTTGTATGAGCGTGTGTGTGTTTGTGTGTTTGTGTGTGTCTGTGTGTGTGTGTGTGTGTGTGTGTGTGTGTGTGTGTGTGTGTGTGTGTGTGTGTGTGTTTGTGCTTCCTGCCATACAATTAGTGTATTCTACTATAAAATGAGTGTATGCCAAGTGCTGGTGCAATACTGAGGGAGAGCATACAGTATAACTGGCAAAAAATAAATTTCTGATTACAAATGGTAAAGAAATACCACTTGTAGATTTGTTGTTTTTAAATGCCATAGAGTTATTGTTGACTAATAGCCACCCTTTGGATAGTTATCCTGACCTGTGTTCTGTCTTCATTCAGATGACTAATTTCTGATAGAGGGGCATCCATCACTACATTTCTAGAATAAAGCCACTGCATTGCTAATATTCCTCTTTTACACTGACCTTCAACCTTGCTAAGCAAGATATTTTTATAATGATCTTTCTCTTTGCACAATATTTCTGAAATATGAAATTTGGTTTTGTCATCTGAGCTTTCAGGAAATACTTAGGTTTCATCTCTTTCAATACAGATTGATTTGTTTTTTCATGTAGTCTATGGTATGCAGTTCTGTTTACCAGCACCATAATTCAAAGGCATCTTTTGCTCCTGTCTTGTTTCTTCTCTGTCTAACTTTTCCATCCATAACACATTATTGAAAATACCATAGGCTGGATAAGCCAAATCTTCGTATGCAAAGATACGTTGTTGTGCTTGAAGATCTTATCAAAAACCTTCATGTATAGGTCTCAACCTCTTAAGAGGCCAATGCGGAACACAAAACATTAACAGTGTGACAAACAGTCAAAATGTGGAATACCCTATTTTCGCACTGCGCAGATACCATTTCCATGGGGCTTGATTGAAGTGGGCTTTCTACCAAAATCATTAAATTGAGTTATTTTTAATCCCTTTATCAATGAATGTTCAGTACACAGAAAACCAGATTACACTAACAAAGTAGTGGCAACAATAATTTAAAGAAAGAGGGCACATCTTATAATTTCCTTTCTTACACTAAAATAAATGATGTACCAATAATATTTAAAAATAAAAAAAACATTTTACATAAGAGCAGTGCATTTTCACAGTCCTTATTTTTTCCAAACATCTTTATTGAATTATCACTATGGCACAGGCAAATTTTCATTCATGTAAAAGTAATCAAACTATAAATATAACAAACATTTTACTTCACATATATTGCTATATAACCTAAGCAACATTACATTAATTATTCAATTCCTGCCTTTTTTTTTGTTAAACAAGAAAGATCTTTATTAAACCATCACTTACTACACAGGCAATCAAACATTTATGCAAATGAAAACAAACCACACTGACACAATCCTAGTTGCAAACATTTTACATCACAAACTATACGGACACACTCCCAGTTGCAAACATTGTACATCACTTATAATCCTAATTGCAAACATTTTACATCACAAACCATACTGACACACTCCCAGTTGCAAACATTATACATCACTTATAATCTACCAATCTTTTTCAGACAAACATTACATAGCTCATTTAAGTCCTGCCATCTTTTAAACTTCACTCCTCCCTTCTATGTATTGTTCCCACAATTCCTATTTTTTCCAATGTAGTTTGCTCCTCCTTCTTCTTCTTTTGGCTGTTCCCGTTAGGGGTCACCAAAGAGGATTATCTGTTTCCATTTCTTCCTGTCCTCTGCATCTTGCTCTGTCACACCCACCACCTGCATGTCCTCTCACACCACATCCATAAACCTTATCTTAGGCCTCTTTTTCTCTTACCTGGCAGCTCCATCCTTAGCATCCTTTTCCCAATATAACCAGCATCCCTCCTCAGCATATGTTCAAACCAACACAATCTCACTTCTCTGGCTTTGTCTCCAAACCGTCCAACCTGAGCTGACCCTCTAATATACTGATTCCTAATCCTGTCCATCCTCATCACACCCAATGCAAATCTTAACATCTTTAACTCTACCATATCCAGCTCTGACTCCTGCCTTTTCATCAATGCCACTGTTTCCAACTCATATAACATAGCTGGTCTCACTACTCTCTTGTAGGCCTTCCTTTTCACTCTTACTGGTACCCGTCTGTCATAAATCACTCCTGACACTCTTCTCCACCCACTCCACCCTGCCTGTACTCTCTTCTTCACCTCTCTTCCTCACTCACCATTGCTCTGAACTGTTGAACCCAAGTATTTAAATTCATCAACCTTTGCCAGGTCTACTCCCTGCATCCTCACCATTTCTCTATTCTTTTTCTCATTCACACACATATATTTTGTCTTAATCCTGCTGACCTTCATTCTTCTCCTCTCTAGAGCATATCTCTACCTGTCCAGGGTCTCTTCAACCTGTTCCCTACTCTCACTACAGATCACAAAGTCATCGGCAAAAATCATAGTCCACGGGGACTCCTGTCTGATCTCGTTTGTCAACCTGTCTATCACTATTGCAAATAAGAAATGGGTCAGAGTTGATCCTTGATGTAATCCCACCCATACCTCTCAACCTCTTAGAGCAAGAAATATGGACAAAGCCATACTCTAAAGTGGGGCAATGACCCAAAAATAGGGACAGTTTTTAAATATTGCTCTTACAAATTTAGAAAGTTGATAGAATAACAGGGTTTGTATTAGCATGAATTTTCTGAAGGGTATGAAATCGTAAACTCAAATGTCTGTCATTATTTTCTAACTTTAATCTTTAATGACTTGCCATTAATTTGCCAGAAAACCACAAATTTATGAAAAATGGACCAAAAATATGTGGCGAAAATCTGTACAGTTGAGAGGTGTGATCCCACTTCCACCTTAAATGCATCCGTCACTTCTACTGCAGACCTCACCACTGTCACTCTACTCTCATACATATCCATTACCACTCTTACATACTTCTCTGCCACTACTGACTTCCTCATACAATACCACAACTCTTCTCTAGACACCCTGTCATATGCTTTCTCTAAGCCCACAAAGACACTATGCAACTCCTTCTGACCTTCTCTATACTTCTCCATCAACACCTTCAGAGCAAACATCTCATCTGTAGTGCTCTTTCCCAGCATGAAACCATACTGCTGCTCACTAATCATCACCTCCCTTCTTAACTTAGCTTCCACTACTCTTTCCTATAACTTCATGCTGTGACTGATCAGTTTTTTTCCCTTTGTAGTTACTACAGCTCTGCACATCTTCCTTATTCTTAAAAATCGGTACCAAAGCACTTCTTCTCCACTCTTCAGACATCCTCTCAGTTTCCTAGATTTCATTAAACAATCTGGTTAAAAACTCCACTGCTATCTCTCCTAAACACCCCAGATATGTCATTTGGACCAACAGCCTTTCCATTCTTCATCCTCTTCATAGCTGTCCTTACTTCCTCCTTGCTAATCCGCTGCACGTCCTGACTCACTATCCCCACATCATCCAACCTTCTTTCTCTCTCATTCTTTTCATTCATCAGTGCCTCAAAGTACTCTTTCCACCCTCTCTACCACAGTCCTAACCTTTCTCCTCTCTTCCTGCTTTCAGGCATGTCTTCCCTCTCCTCTTCTTTTTTGGCCAACAGTTGCCCAGTTTCCACCATTGGAAATCTGTATTGTTGTTCGCACATGTCATTTGACAAAGGTTTTACACAGGATGCCCTACCTGTTGTAACCCTCCCCATTTATCCAGACTTGGGACTGCCACGAAGAAATGCACTGGCTTGTGCATCCCCAGTGGCTGGGTTCATAGTTTGCTCATACCCTTTTCTAAAGATCTCATTTTCAGTTGTTTTATCTCTGTTACTACATTCACCACTTCTAGTAAGAGCACCTGAATACTTTAGCTCTATTTACTGACCAAGGGACATATAAATAATTCAGCATTAAATAGTAATTTTCAATTAAAATTGCAGGAAAGAGAAGTTATAAAATCAATTCATTACTCTATGAAATAAACCCTAACCATGAGAAATAACCTATGCGCTGCAAACTGCAAACATAAACAGGTTCCTGTAGGTAGAATTTTGTAATACATTTCATTAAAGTCTACAGATTTTACACTATCCCCTTGATAACATGCTTATATTTTCCATTATTCTGTCAGTCTATTAATTAAAAAAAAAGGTCTCCCTCAAAGTCACTGTGAAAAGTGCCACTTAACCTCTGGAACTGAATGAAGAAAGCAGCTGCAGCTCCACCATGAGTCCACGACCCCTCAAATACTGTACAGAATTCAGGCAGGCAGAAGCAGGAAAAAATAAAGAAAAGAAAAACAAACGGCATCAACCACACTGCCACTACAACAATAATCCAGCAAAGTGTAGCTCCAGAGTCCCAGCAGCAGTCAGCCCCACAACAGTACCACCACTTCATGACTATCCCAAATGCGCTGTGCACAACAGCAAATCACAGACGTTTATGGGTCTTCATTTCTTTCATTTTCGGGTCAATGGCAGTATCCTACATGCACCGCACAGCATGGCAGCACATCATAGAATCCAACAGCTGGTCACTTTTTCGTCCTCTATGGCCCATGATCTAAGAACATTCTATTCCTAAACTGCTAGTAAATCTCAGTGCCCTGGGATACCCTTTTAGAAGGGATTGCAGTGCCGTGAAAACTGTAGAGGCATGTGATTGGACAAGTTCTGTGCCTCCTAATTGGCTAGCTTTGCGTTAGGAGGCTTTATTTGATTAACTTATATACCGTGATGCTGATTGGCTGTGTTTCTGATATATGAACCAATTAAAAACTGCAGTGCGGAGCCACCACTATTCTGTGTGGGACAACAGAAAAGTGACTTTCCGTTATGTGAAATGCAGTGTGTTCTGCACCACCTGGAATGCTTGGCTGGTAAGTCTTCATGGCCATTCTGCCAAGATTGACTTGTCAAATTTCTTGACTGCTTGTCATTTCATTACTGAATATTGATCCAATCAGGCTGAAGTAATTTACTGTTTCTTTTTCTTCCCAATCAACAATAAATGTATTCATTTTTACCAGTTGCTAGAATCTTTGTCTTCATGTTACAGTGCAAACACATTTTGAGACTATGTTGTTTAATCTTGACAGGCAGCTATTTCAGACTGTCTTAACTATTCAGACAGCAACATGGTATGGACAGCACAGTGAAGGCTGTTCACAAGTCTTTTTCCATATTTTTTACCTTATTTTTTCCTATGATCTTGCTTTTCTGATGAATCAAGTTATTATTATGTTAAATAATGCCATTGTGTAACAGAAGCACACTATGATGGTGCAGTGTGGAATTCATATTTTTTTACCTACTGTTGGGGTTATGCATGGTCACTCAGGCCATTCCACTCAGAGCCAGACAGTAAGTTTGATAAACAGTAAGTAAGATAAAACATGAATTACCAACTCCTTCCCTGATGTATTGCTGAGAGTACAAAAGCATCTTGGAAAAAGTTAATGTGATATTTGATATATTAAAACAATACACCTTGGCAGGGAGTAGGTGATTCATATTTGCTCTATGCAAAAGGGTGATTGATCATGAGAGAAACACCCTGACTGACCATAAAACAGCTTCCCCAAGTGGAAGAATATATTAATTACTCATGACCCTGCTTTATTCTGTTGCAGTTATACAGTGGCTTTATTTAAAAAAAAAATCTTAACCTTTTAATCACATGCAGATTACTGCAGGGATAATACCTATCATCATTTAATGTCACTCAAAGCAGAAGAAATGTAGACAGTCATATTTAAAATTGATTCCTGGAGTGATACTTAATGAGCTATAGGTGATATATTTTAATGCTTCTCTTTTTCTTTTATAAAACTAAATGTGTGTGCATTTCTTCATTTGTTTGAAATAATGGTCAGCGAATTAGATTTCTTTCCAGATGCCTGAGAAACAAAAGGCTTCCATATGACACTGAGCTAAGAATATGAGTGATACCAAACCACAAGGCACTTATGTTAAAAGGAACACTCTGTAATATTACTGTAAACCTCAGAAAATGAAGGGAGTCATAAAGATTCATGTGGTCTGAAGACAAGAGATTCTGTTAGTCTGACAATACTTGGTACTTCACTCTTGACTGATGCCTGATGGTGAAAAAGCATCTTGTAATATATTTCTTGAGAGTAGCTGTATTTAAGCAGAACACCATATTAGGGAGTATGTAATTCATATTTAATCCACGGTGAGCTCCACTGCTTGCTCATGAGGGGAATATCCTGATCCCCACCATAGTGATTTAATATATTAATGAACTATGACGCTTCCATGGTATACTGCTGTTATAGAGTTTGATTTGCTAAACAGGCTGGTCAATTAACATGATGGTGAGAAAATACAATTCAGAGATGGGCATGGCTGCAATTAGAAAGACCTCATTATGACTCATTCATGCATCTCTGAATTGAACATTAGCATTGCCAGACCTGACTGCACTAGTGTTCTCTGTAGTGGCCCAAAGGCAGCCTCCTATACTGTCACAGGCGCACACACACACACACACACACACACACACACACACACACACACACACACACACACACACACACACACACACACACACACAAAACATCCCCTATCCCCACATTTTTGCTGAAATTACCTGCACTGCAAGTACTCTCATAAGCATGAATGGGTGACCCTTGTGCTTTTACGGTGTTTACTTTTTTCTGCTAGGTAAAATTTTTCTCAGCTGAATGTTTCTCTGACATTTCTGGGAGAGGTCACATGGCTAATTAGCATTAGCCACTCCCTCAGACTACTGCATTAACATGCAACGCTGTCCAGAAGACCACTCTCCATGCTGAGCTATCCATGTGGGGAAAACTTCAGTGTAGAGTTATCTCTGAATTAGAAAGGTTTAGAGTGATAGAGAACCTTCTCTGCTATGGCTTTCCCATTATGCTAAGCCTTTCTGAATCCTAGCCAAAGTCTCGATATTTAAAAATAAAAAAATATATAAAATTAACTGTTTTTTATCCATCTGTCTGCACTGATATAAGTCAACAGGGATGGCTTTAACATGTACTGTTCAATTATATGTTAAATTCTATAGTCTGTGGAATTGGAAGTGTGGCAGTTGAGTAGAGCAAAGAGAGCAATATTAACAAATTGGATGGATGCATTTTTGGGAGCAAAAGAATGTTTATACTATTTACAAAATAAAAGTAAGTCTATTTAAAGGGTTGAATTATACTGAAAATAAGATTGCATATATTTCACTGCTTAGGTGTGATTAAATATGGTGCACATTATTTTTAAGTGCTCATTAGCTATCATGATCTGTCTTGCAGGCTACCTCCTCACTCATGTGTGTGGGATGATGACTTTTAGCATTTCAGTGTGAGTTCAAATCTTTTTATTGTATGAAAATATGATGTAAGCTGTGCCTCAGTATAATAAATTAGACATATTATCTCTCTTTGAAACATGAAATGCGGCTTGAATAATCACTGTCAAACTCTGAACTACAATAGGCTCCAAAGTCCACAGAAATGCGATAGGATCCGCCACATAACACAAGCACTCAGGTCACTCCAAGGCAAGTACAAATATGACTCGGTCATTGTCCATGCTGGTGTGAATGACCTGAGATGTTCCTCCCTGGACTACATGAAAAGAGACATAGAGGAGCTCTCTGAGCATGTAGCCCAGGCCGGTATGACCCTGACCTTGAGTAGCATCTTACCCTCACCAAGAATGATGCCACAATATGAAGACAAGATGATCACTTTCAACAATTGGCTTATGTATTGGTGTCATTCAAAGGGGATCCAATGCCTGTCAGCCTGGGATGACATGCTCGACAAGCCACGATGTTTTGCTAGGGACGGCTTGCACCTGTCACCCCTGGGCTTTCGGATATTGGCAAAGGCTCTTGCTACCTCCATAGTGCCTTTTTTAGGCAAGGCTCAAAAGACAATCCCACCTCCATAGGTATCACAAGGGATAAGAAACTAAGAGTAATGCTACTCAACGCCAGAAGTCTAAACCTCAAGATGCACGCACTCGAAACTCTCCTTAGCATGGAGAACATCGATATCTGTGCAGTAACAGAAACCTGGTTCAAGGCTCCCGAGAGCACCCCAGCACTACCAGGTTATACCTCATACCATGCTTTTCGGCCCCAAAACTTGGACCAAACCACAAAAGGAGGGGGAGTATCAATATAGATACCCACACCTCCAGGTTGGTGGCACAGCACGAAGCATCAGAGACTATCCATATGCAACTAACAGTGGGTAAAACTGCCTTCCAGTTTATAGCCTGCTACAGACCACCCTCCCAAACCCAGGAACCCCACTCAGCCTTCCTGAGAACACTGGAAATTATGAAGGTCTCTCCAAACACCATTATATTGGGTGACTTCAACTACCCAAACATAGACTGGGAGCATTACTCTAGCTCCAACACCCTAGCCCAAAGGTTCCTAGAATTTATAAACTCAAATGCTATGGAACAACTTGTTACCACTCCCACAAGAGGGGAAAACATACTGGACCTGATCATCACCAACATGGGGACTCTATGCCCCAGACTAGAAGTGTATCCCTCACTGGTAAGATCAGACCATAAACTAATCTCACTGGATATTCACATCCTGACCCCACCCCCTGCCCAGAAAACCACAGTGAAAAACTTCTCTAAAGCAAATTTCACACTCCTCAAAACCGAGGTGGAATCCTTCAAAGCCCCTGGGCCTGTGGAAAATACGGCCCAGACTGCAGAATCCTTTGTAAATGCATTATATGAACACCTTCAGGAATGCATGGATCATGCGATCCCAAATAAAACCAAGACCCAATCCTCCAAAGGCAGACGTCCTGTCTGGTGGACCCCAGCCATAAACAACTATACAATAGAAGGAGGAAGCTACAAAATGATAGAGCAAAATCTCAAAAAGGGAAGGCATCACTGATCAGTATTAGCAAAAAACTACGGGCACTCATAAAATTTTCTAAGGCCAGCTTCGAGAGAAAAATTGCACAGGACACTAAGGATAATCACAAGGCTTTCTTTAGTTATGTTAGGAACCTGGGTGGTAATTCCCAGATATGCTCAGAATTAGTCCAAAATGACAAAAAATACACCGAACCCACAGACATTGCCAACATCCTAGCTGACAGGTTCAGCGCAAACTTCTCCCCACCAAAAGGGCAAATATCTATCCCAGCAGAGTGCTGCCCCCCTGACATCTCAGATGCTCAGGTAAGAGCCGCCCTCTCCAAAGCAAAAAACACAGCATCAATGGGACCATACAGTGTCCTGGGCTGCGTCCTACATGAACTCCAAGAAGAGCTAAACCCAAACATAAAACTACTGTTCAATCTCAGCCTTACTACAGGATATGTGCCCAAAGAGTGGCATACAGCAACAGTGGTCCATCTCCATAAAGGTGGTGCCTCAACGGATCTTGGAAACTATCGCCCCATAAGCCTGACTAGCTTGGTCTGCAAAGCTATGGAAAGGATTATCATGGACCTCATAAATAAAGATATTGGGGACCTACAGACACTGGATCCTACCCAGTTTGGCTTTGTTAAGGGCAGATCCTGCCTCTTAAACCTGGTTGATTTCTTTGAAACAGTCACCAAGGCCATTGATGAGGGGAAGGTGGTCCACACAGCCTACCTGGACCTCGCAAAAGCCTTTGATACAATACCCCACTCGGGCATTATAGATAAGCTCACCAGCTTAAATATAAACCCTTATGTCACTAGATGGGTTGCAAACTGGTTCAAGGACAGAACCCACATGGTTAGAATTGCTGGAGCCATGTCAGACTCCAAACCAGTTACAAGTGGCGTCCCACAAGGCTCAGTCCTGGGACCTCTCTTGTTCGGTATATATTTCTCAGAGGTACAGGCCAACACGGAAGGACTGTGGCTGACCAAGTTCGCAGATGAATGCAAACTGGGCACCATAATCGACTCTCCAGCCGACACAAGCATCCATCAAAAGGACCTCATAGAAACAGACAACTGGTGCCAGAGCCATGGCCTCAAGCTAAACGCCAAAAAGTGTATAGTCATCCCCTTTGGCAAAAACAAAGTTCCCACAAATTACCACATAGGTGGTAATCCATTGAGTACAGAAGAAGTAATTAGGGACCTGCGGACCCAAGTTGATAGCAATCTCTCATTTGACAACCACATGGCCAAAGTGGTTAGAAAAACATTTTATATAGCCCACCTAATCATGAAGAGATTCACATCTAGATGAGGGGAGGTCATCGTGCCTCTTTACTCATCCCTCATCAGGCCCATAATTGAGTACAATGCCCCTTTTGGGATGTACCTTACCAGACACCTGCAGCAACTGGAAAGACCCCAAAAGTACCTCACCAAGAGGATCAAATGGCTCAAACAGATGTCATATGCTGCCCGGTTAAAGAAACTCCAGCTCTACTCAGTGGCATACCACCTGCTCAGAGGCGATCTGTGCCTGACGTATAAATCCATGTCCAACCCGGAATTAATGGACATGCTGCACCTCAGAAAATCCCAATCCCATCGAGCTACGCGCTCGAGAGTCTTGAACCTCAGTACTGAAATAAATAGGACATGCTGGAGGGACAGATTCATAACCCAGAGGCTCCCTTCACTCTGGAATAAAATCCCAGTCCAGGTTAGGCAGAGTCCCTCATTGACTCTCTTCAAGAGGAATCTTGATGAGTGGATTGGAGATCATAGGTTTACCCCGGGTATCACTTCTGTGTCACTGTTAGACAGAGGCACAGTATACTAACCTCAAAAAAGGGCATAGCGAAATTAATTTAAAATGGGTGGCGAAAGCCAAACACACTCTGGCTAGGCTTATAAATGCCCTAGGGCAGATAGTCTAGTATGAACCTATGAAATGGCTTAAAAAAAGGAGAGTGGGAAATGCGACACTCTTCTATTGGGTCATCTTTGTGTATTCCCTGCACCAGACATGTCCAAATATAGTGAGTAATCACAAAATCATCATTTTTGAAATCCCACCCCTTCAATTATTTAAATTTATTGGCCATCCTACAGTATTTCATAGTACCAAAATACAAAAGTGACCACCCCTTTCAATCCATCTTGCTGTTTTAAAAATAGTAACTCTCCACTAAACCTTAACCTTTTAAACAGGTAAAACTCAAGTTACCTACTTTCACATCTAACTTCTCTAGTGCACACTGCAGAGTGCATTCTTTTCAATCTTACCTTTAAGCATCCCTGTGACTAGCACTTTCTCTAATACCTGCTGGAAAGCACTAGGAAGCCTTAAACTCATACAAACACTGAACTCTCCTTGTTAACAAGGAGAAATTAATAGTAGGCACTAAACAGCCTATAATTGCAAAGTACCTTGCTAAGGAAACAGCTCCTATACTTTACAAAGAAAAAAAAAAAAGCCCCAAACCAGGCATGTCCAAGGGTCAGTTTCCGGTGATTTCTCCTGTCCACCTGGTGAATCTGGGCATACTGGGGCAATGCAGCAATTGCCTCATGTACACAGACAACCCTCTCCTCCTACCACCCAACACTACAACCTGTGAGAGATGCACTTACATAGCCAAAATGGAAGCAAAGCTCTCTCCACCCAAGATTGTGCTAAACAGTCAAGAGGAGAAGGTTAACACCCACACTACATCTCAAGCAACACATAGCCCTTCTAAAACCGCACCACCAACACCCACATATAGCAAAACTAAATCCACATATGCAGAGGCCCTTAACTGTAACCTGCCCAAGCAACAAAGACCTCTGAAGCTGAAACGCAAACAAATACCAATCACAACCAATGTGTCACATAGTTCACAACACCAGTGTGCCACCCAGCAACAGCCCCTAAGGCAAGACAATGTACCTAACACTTTAGTCATTGGTGACTCTATAGTCCGGCACACTGATGTCCCTCTCACCAGGTTGAATAAGGAGAAAATTACAGTCAGCTGCCTGTCGGGTGCCAGGATCCGTCACATAACGCATGCACTCAAGTCACTCCACAACAAGTACAAATATGACTCTGTCATTGTCCATGTTGGAGTGAATGACTTGAGATGTACCTCCCTGGACTACATGAAAGAGACATGGAAGAGCTCTCGGATCATGTGGCCCAGGCAGGTATGACCCTAGCCCTGAGTAGCATCCTGCCTTCGCCCAGAATGATACCACAATATAAGGATAAAATGATTGACTTCAACAATTGGCTAAGCTTATGGTGTCATTCAAAGGGGATCCAGTATCTGTCTGCCTGGGATGACATGATTGACAGACCACAGTGCTTTGCCAGAGATGGTCTGCACCTGTCGCCCCTGGGATTCAGGTTACTGGCTAAGGCTCTTGCCACCCCTATAGTGCCTTTTTTAGGCAAACTTCAAAGGACAAAACCACCACCGTAACAGGTACAAGCATGCAAAATCTGAAGGTAATGCTACTCAATGCTAGAAGTCTAAACCTCAAAATGCAGGAAGTAAATGCACACACAGCCAGGAAATGGAACAGCTTGTTGTAAGTTCACCAAGGCAGATTCAGTAAATCCAGGTAGGCACCAAACGAATTCAAATAATTCCTTTATTCAGAACCACAGAATAATAACACACAAGCGCTTTCGCTCAGAGGAATTCTGAGCTTTATCAAGTGACACCATGCTGTTGAATCAGGTGTCTTATATACCTTGAAAATCCTAGGTTAATTAGAAAGCACTACCAATTAACATTTTAAAGAGACTGTGCACTATTCCACATGCTTAAAAATTCCTTTAAAACAAAATATATAAAAAATATAATAGATTGCTTAAAAATAATGCATTAATGCATCTGTCACTACTAAAAATGCTGATAGCTTAAAAATAAACAAAACATTGTGCACTGTTACCATAGTGTTTAACTTTGTAATAAAATTTGCTTTGTGCAAAAGTTGCACTTCTTTTGAAAATTGGGATGAGATGGAGTGACTTGACGCACCAACTGTTGTTCGTGTAAGTATAATATAAGGCTAATGCCTAGTATGGGTATGACAATATTTTTCTTTTTCTTGGTCTTGTTGACAACCCTGCTGGAAAAAGAACACTATATCTTAACCAAGTTAAACTATGCTGTACAATAGGTCTTTCCTTAACATAGACTTTGTATAGTGTAGCATTAAGTGAAAATCATGCCCATGTGTATGAGTACTTGCCATAAGTAATTGTGTGGGGAATGTCAAACTAAAGTCTTGCCCTTCTTAGTTTCAATAGCGGCTTGATACTGATCAAGCCGTTAAATGAGGGTCTCCCAGCATCTAACTTTAATTGCCAGAGGAGTTCTCGATATTCTAAAGTTGATTCCCAATCACCCCCAGTTTCACCAGCATTTGCTTGTAATCAACAGCATGCAGCTGGTGCTAGAGGCAAGGCATCCTCTGGGCGTGCAACAACAGAACTTTTCAAAGGTTTACCTACCTTTGATGCAACAGGAACACGTGGGGGACGAGGAAACAATGAAGTTAACCATGAACAACTTGAACTAATCGAGGAGAATGAGAATACAAGGAACAACAGAACTGGGAATAGACCTAGAGACTTTAATTTTTCTAGATGGGCTGGACAACAGTTTGGCTTTTCTAAAGGTACTGTAAACAATCACAATTTTTCCAAATTTGAACAAGACTTTGATGAATTTAAAGACAAGCTATACTTGCTCAAATCTAACCAGCTTGAGATTGATTACCTTAGAGAATGTTCTAGGGTTAAACGTATTCCTAAAGGTTTAAGGTTTTACAAATTTCCCAATAATGTGCAAGCAGGTACTCCTTACTATGAAAAGTTATGTGATATTTTGATAGAGCAGGTGTGGAAATGTTGAACCTAATGATTTTGAATATGAATGTAAAGCTTGTTCATTATTAGAGGATTTGGAAATATTGAATACTAAAATAACAACTGATGCAGACTTTCTGCTTTTTAAAAGTGACTATGATCTAATGTTTAACAAAGTTGATATGTTTTGTGACAAGGTTTTAAACAGAAAATTGAGAAAGCTGGAAAGAGACTTGGCAGAATACAGGAAGGGGTGGCTTACCCTGCCCCTAACCGTTATACCAAAGGAGTGTCTAACAAAGTACCTTCTGTAGTACATGCCCAAGAGGAAAATGTTCACGAAGAGGTGGAAGAGCCACCTCGAAGAAGTGAAAGGCTAGCTGAAAAGGGTAGGAAGGGTGTCAACCAGGATTTTCAGCAGAACCCGGGAGGCCGGGTTTGGGGACAAACAGGCACCCAGGGCATGGACCCTTGAGTAGTGAATGAGGAAAGTTTTTGAAGTAACACTAAACACTTCAAACACAGAATTTGCTGTGGACCACATTAACAGTATTAAAGGCAATGGTATAGGGGCCTTAATGACATGTGTACTATTTTAAGAAAGGATAACTTTGCCATTTATAATTACACGGACTTAGAACTGGATGACTGGGTGTTTGACGTGTTCACGTGGCTTGCAATTTGTGCCTTCTAGACCTATGAATCTTTCACAGTCCCTGGTTGAGTTAAAACTCTTTACCAGGGTTTGAATTTAACACACTATTTTAAGGCAGCAATTTATGGAGACAGGTCCAAGCCGCAGAAGTGTATTTAACCCCCACTACACCCACTCATATCTTTTTTGAGAATTTGGTGGAAAAGGATTTTAGGAAAATATCTATGGACAGAAAGACTTCATTAGCTGGCAACTTCTCTAAAGAAGGGTTCAACTTTATTAAACAGTTAAAGGACGAAAATGTAAGGATAATGAAGACGGACAAAGGAGGGGTAGTGTTGATGTTTGCTGCAGACTATGAGGCTTACATTCATAACATGCTTCAAAATGATGGGCAATATTCAACAGTCTCACGAAATGAAGTCAATATTGCTCTAGCGCAAATCAACTACCATTTGTACGATTTATTGCTGCAAAATTCCATCAATGAGAAGCTCTACAATTATTTACATGTAGAAAACCAAGGATACGGTTTTGTTTGGCATCCCTAAAATTCATAAGGAACTAACCCACCAGCATTCAGGCCAATAGTGGCAGGGGCAGGAGGAATCACGGAGCCCATCAGTAAATTTATTGATTGTTTGACTAAGAGATTCACCCCTGCTTACGCATGTATGCAAGGTCTCCTGGCACTTTCTGTGTGATTTTCCTACTACCAAGTTTTCTCCTGACCTGTTGCTGGTGACCATTGACATCAAGGATCTCTTTTCTAGCATTCCACATGATGAGGGTCTGGACTGGTTTGGTGAGTTTCTCACCAATGAAACCGATTTGAACAACAGACTAAGCAACTTGGTCATTGAATTCATGGAAATCGTACGTAACAACTTCATCTTTTCAATGGAGAAATCTTCAAGCAAAGTAAAGGAGTAGCAATGGGGCATCCTGTGCCACCTTTTACGCCAACGTGGTGCTTCACATGGGAGCACAAGTTTGTATTGATCCCCTTGGGAGCAACATCTACTACTCTACAGGCGTTACCTTGATGACATCTGCATCTTGTGGCAAGGGTCTGAGGATGAGCTTTTGAGGTTTTGCTCACATCAATGCAAGTACCAATTTTCTGCAGTTCACTCACTCCACCGATCCAGACCAATTGCATTATTTGGATGTCACCATATACAAAAATTACTTGGAGAACAGTTTTCAATCTAAGCTGTATCGAAAACCTACTTTTTCCAACTCTGTTCTGCACTTTGAGAGTGCACATCCTTTTCAGAAAAAGGCATTGTCAAAGGACAACTCATCAGGGCAAGCAGGATTTGCAGTGGACATGGCGACTACATGGCAGAGGTCAGGTTTTGGAAAGTCTGTTCTTAGAAAGGGCTATCCTCTGGACCTCTTCAAAAGCCTGGTCGAGGAGGTAAATTCCAAAGAGGAACTGTCTATCCACCCCTTCTGGGTAAGGGAACGGGCATACCAGCTAGCTCTGTTCCGTTATCAACAATGAATTTAAGAACAGTTTTATCTACACCTACTCTTTGCACTCAAGGAAATGGAGGAATCTGTAAGAAAGTACTGGCCTGTACTTGCCCTCTTTGAAGAGTTTAAGGGGCTATTGCCTGACCAACCTTCATTTGTAAGGAGAAGGGGTACCAATCTCAAGGAAATGTTTGAGAAAAAGCAGAACATTACAAGGAAAACTAACCCAGCAAGAAAGGGAACATTTAAATGTGGGGCGTGTAGCCAATGCCATGCCATCTTGGAAGAAAAAAGTATCACCATTCCATCCAGAAGGTTTAAAATCTACCCCACAGGCCATTTCACATGTGGTGGTCTATTTAGGCTTCTGCACCACATGCAGCAGTTTCTACATAGGCAAAGCGGAAGGGAATTCATAGCGGATATACGAGCATTTTTATGATATAAACAAAAAGAAGGAAACCAACGCTTTTTATAAGCACTCCCTGACCTGTCCAAACATAAAACTGAAATTTATGGTACTGGAGCAAGTTAAGCCTGATGCCAGGGGGTGATTGGGAATCAACTTTAGAATATCGAGAACTCCTCTGGCAATTAAAGTTAGATGCTGGGAGACACCCTGGGCTTAACGCTTTGATCAGTATCAAGGCGCTATTGAAACTAAGAAGGGCAAGACTTTAGTTTGACATTCCCCACACAATTACTTATGGCAAGTACTCATACACATGGGCATGATTTTCACTTAATGCTACACTATACAAAGTCTATGTTAAGGAAAGACCTATTGTACAGCATAGTTTAACTTGGTTAAGATATAGTGTTCTTTTCCAGCAGGGTTGTCAACAAGACCAAGAAAAGAAAAATATTGTCATACCCATACTAGGCATTAGCCTTATATTATACTTACACGAACAACAGTTGGTGCGTCAAGTCACTCCATCTCATCCCAATTTTCAAAAGAAGTGCAACTTTTGCACAAAGCAAATTTTATTACAAAGTTAATCACTATGGTAACAGTGCACAATGTTTGGTTAATTTTTAAGCTATCACCATTTTAGTAGTGACAGATGCATTAATGCATTATTTTTAAGCAATCTATTATATTTTTTTATATATTTTGTTTTAAAGGAATTTTTAAGCATGTGGAATAGTGCACAGTCTCTTTAAAATGTTAATTGGTAGTGCTTTCTAATTAACCTAGGATTTTCAAGGTATATAAGACACCTGATTCAACAGCATGGTGTCACTTGATAAAGCTCAGAATTCCTCTGGTAAAGCGCTTGTGTGTTATTATTCTGTGGTTCTGAATAAAGGAATTATTTGAATTCGTTTGGTGCCTACCTGGATTTACTGAATCTGCCTTGGTGAACTTACAACAAGCTGTTCCATTTCCTGGCTGTGTGTGCATTTACTTCAAAATGCACTCTCTCGAGGCACTCCTAAAAATGGAGAACATCGATATCTGTGCAGTAACTGAGACCTGGTTCAAGGCTCCAGAGAGCACCCCTGCAATACCAGGCTACAACTCTTACCACACTTTTCGAACACCAAACCAGGACCAAAACACTAAAGGTGGAGGAGTGTCAATATTCACCAAGGATATTCACACCACCAGGCTAGTTGGCCAACACAATGTGTCTGAAATTCTTCAAGTGCAACTAACACTAGGTAAGACTGCAATCCAAATTGTAGCTTGCTACAGATCCCCCACCATACCCCAAGATTCTCACTACACCTTTCTAAATATACTGGAAAATATTAAGATAGAACCAAACACCCTAATACTGGGTGATTTTAACTACCCTGCCATTAACTGGGAAAACTACTCATGTCCCAACACCTTTGTGCCACGGTTCTTGGAATTCATAAATTCCAATGCCCTGGATCAACTAATCCATAGTCCCACCAGGGGCTCCAATATCCTAGACCTGGTCATTACCAACATGGGAAATCAATGCTCCATACCTATGGTCACCCTCTCGTTAGTCAGGTCTGACCATAAGCTAATCACCCTTAACATCCACATCCCACCCCCACCCCCCAGTAAAGAAACCACCATAAAAAACTTCTCCAAAGCCAACTGCATGCTACTCAAGTCAGAAGTGACAAACTTCATGACACCCATGCAGACGGAACTGAAAGTTCAACTGTTGAATCCTACACTAAGGCACTGTACGAGCACATCCACTCATGCATGAATCGTGCCATCCCAAATAGAACCAAAATGCTCTCATCCAAAAAAAGGAAGCCAATCTGGTGGTCCCCTGCCATAAACAAACTTTACAACAAAAGGAAGAAACTTTTGCAGAAAAGAGGAAAATCCCAGGATGCAAAAAACTCCCTTACTAGCCTCAGTAAGAAACTGAGATGCCTCATAAAATCCTCCAAAGCTAGTTACGAAAATAAAATTGCCAAAGATTCCAAAGACAACCACAAAGCATTCTATAACTATGTGAAGAATCTAAATGGCAATGCTCAGATCTGCTCTGAGCTAAACAGAATGGCATTAAATATACTGATCCGAAGGATATAGCCAATATCCTGGCAGATCGATTCAGTGCCAACTTCACCCCCCTCTCACCCCCTAAATGGCCCATCTCAATACTGGAAGATTGCCAAATTCCAGTAATAATGGCCACACAGGTACAAAACGCACTCTCTAAAGCCAAGAATACAGCATCCATGGGACCAGATGACATGCTGGGCTGTGTACTACATGAACTACAATATGAACTGGCACCTCACCTAACTGTCATGTTTAATCATAGCCTCACCTCAGGTTTCGTGCCCACTGAGTGGCGCAGAGCTACAGTTATCCCAATCCACAAGGGGGGATCCACCTTGGATCCCGGAAACTACCGTCCCATCAGTCTGACAAGCCTTATCTGCAAGGCCATGGAGCGTATTATCATGGAACTTATAAACAAAGACATTGGCAACCTTCAAACACTGGACCCCACCCAGTTTGGGTTTGTGAAGGGCCGATCTTGTCTCCTGAACCTGATTGACTTCTTTGAATCAGTCTCCAGAGCCATGGATAAGGGTAAGGTGGTCCACACAGCCTATCTAGACCTTGCCAAGGCCTTTGACACCATCTCCCACTCTGGAATCATAGATAAACTTACTAAGTTGGGCATTAATCCCTATGTCACCCAATGGGTTGCTAAATGGCTTACTGACAGAACCCACACTGTAAAAGTAGCCGACTCCAAATCCAGCTCCAGACAAGTGACAAGTGGAGTACCTCAGGGTTCAGTCCTGGGGCCGCTCTTGTTTGGCATCTACTTCTCTGAAGTACAGGTCAACACTAAGGGACTCTGGCTAACAAAGTTTGCAGATGACTGCAAACTGGGAGCCATTATTGAATCCCAAATGATGTGGATACTCTACAAAAGGGCCTTACAGAAACAGATGCTTGGTGCCAGAGCCATGGGCTCAAGCTCAATGCCAAGAAATGTACTGTTATCCCCTTTGGGAAAAACATGTATCCATGAATTACCATATAGGTGGCAGTACACTAAACACAGAAAGTGTGATAAGAGACTTAGGGACACAGGTGGACAGTGGTCTCACCTTCGATAACCACATCGCCACAACAGTCAGGAAATCCTTCTATGTGGCACACCTCATCACAAAGGGCTTTTCATCCAGAAAAAAGGAGGTCATTGTCCCACTGTACTCATCCCTCATTAGACCCATTATAGAATACAACGCCCCATTTGGTATGTACCTCTCAAGACATCTGCAACAACTGGAAAGGCCTCAGAAATACCTCACTGAAAGAATCACAGGCCTAAAACAGATGCCCTACGCTGACCGCCTTAAAAAACTCCAGCTATACTCTGTCGCATATCGTCTACTCAGAGGCGATCTCTGCTTAACATACAAGGCCATGTCAAACCCAGAGCTGTTGGACATGCTACACTTAAAGAAATCCCAATCCCTCAGAGCTACATGCTCCAGGGATCTAAACCTTGTCATCACAATAAACAAAACATGCTGGAGGGATAGGCTCCTGACCCAGAGACTCCCCAGACTCTGGAATAGATTGCCCATACATGTCAAGCAGAGTGCCTCTTTGGACCTCTTCAAGAGGAACCTTGACGATTGGATGGGAGAAAGGAAATTCACCCCAGGGATCATGTCAGTCGCCCTGCTAGACAGGGGTCCAGGAAAGTAAATAATGTGGGAAGAAATAGCCAGGGAATTGTTATGGCTAGGCTTGTATAGGCCCTAGGGCTGATAGCCTAGTACCAACCTATGAACCTATGAACCAAATGTGTAATTCAGTTCATATCAACCCAATAAATATCTTAGCAGAATTTGTCTATATACTGCACCCAAATACCTTCCAAATGTAGTCAAGGGCTCAGCTATGTAGCTTTTCAAATATACAGAGTGAAACTATAATCTTAGTTGACCATAACTTTGATTGCGTAGATGACTTTAAATAGTTCTTTCATTCTTACACCAGCCTTTATGACTATTATTATTATCAGGTAATCACCTTTCTGGCACAGGTCTGCACTCTCAATATCCAAAAACTCAGCTTCAGGTTGGATACTAATACCCACCCCACACAATGCATATTTCCTGTGGCACTATGTGTGAAGCCATCTTTCTTTTGTAACATGAAACTGCTTAATTCAAAACAGAAACTGCACATATTTTGCACCCAGTTACTACAGTCAGCGCACAACTGTGACAGAGTGGTTCCTCTTCACTACAATACTTTCCCTTGATAAAGCAATATCCTTCTTCAGTCTTACTCTGTAAACCAGTCCTTGCTCACCACATATTTGTTTAACACAGAGATTCACCCAGCCAACATCCACTTGTTTACAAGCTAACTCAGGTCTTGCACCCAACAATTTAAGTGGACAACAGGTACCTCTATACCTAAAATCATTCCTTAAGGAGCACCATAGGACTCCACGTTTGGGCCATTATTGTTCATGCTATTTGTAAACAACATGGAATCTTAGCATCCATACTAAGCTTTCATAAAACACACAGGAGACTCTACCATCAAATGCTCTGCAACAACAGCCGATGAGGCACAGCTTAAACTACAGGTTTCTTCTTCTCTGAAATTTGTGTTAAAAAATCTATACTCTCACCCTCAAACCCTAGGGTCAAAATGCATGCTCTTTACCTCTAACGTTACTGTAAGAGGGCAGTCCCACCTTCTTTAAGTATCCACAGTTTAAATGTTCCTATTATATAATCAAAGACGTTCGAATGCGTCTTGATCGAACTTGAAAGCATGAAACAGCAAAATAGCGAAACGGCATATAAGCAATTTCTTTCCCTGGGAAAGAAATTGCTTGGCCGCCTCCATTACTTTGCCATTTTCCTCACTGTAGTGCGATCTTGGAGTTGGTATATTTAAGTAGGGGGTGTGTGGGGGGCTGTCACAGGATGTGAGTGGCGAAGCCCCCCACTTAATATAATATTTTGAAGTTTTTATTTTTTATTTTTTTTGTGGAACAGCGATAAAAAACAAATCACTGTTCTGAGTGTTCGGGATTGTAAGTTGCATGGGGTCGATAAAACAATGTTCGCTTTTTTAAGTGTTTGCTGATTTAATATAGACCCCAGGTTAAGGCATGTGCTATGAGGTAGCCAAAACTATCATGCACCTCAGAATACATTTGAAACAGAGTCTCAGCTTCTGTGATCATATACATGTCATAATTTCCAGCACCAGCAAAGAGCTAGGAACATGCTACCAAGCTGAAAAGTAGCTGTTTGCAGACACAAGCCCCAGCTTTGCTTTCTGCCTGCCTACTACCAGAATTCTTCTGTGAACATATTCTCCTCATCAACCCATCCTCAAGTAACAGAAAAAAAATGTGGTCACATTCTATAAATGTGTCCACTTTGTAGCTAGTTTCCTCTGGCAAATGCATTAATGTACTGATCTGAACCTCCAGAAGCAGCCATCCCTTCTTTATTACTGCTACCTGACTTACATGCCAGCTCCATGGCATAGAGGGTTAAATCCCTGACTATGATCCAGGAGACATGTGTTTGATTAGTGGCTGGGCACTGGAGGAGTTGGAGGGGCTAGAGAGAGGCGTGATGAGGCAATGCTTGCTTGCTTCATTCAAAGGGGAAGGGTTGGACGTACATTCTGTGGTGTACACTCCATTCTAGAATTACCAGTGGAGAGCAGAGATCACAAAGTGACACTTGTTTCAAGGAAGAGCTCCTCTGAGGGTTATGTCAGTCACATAGTCAGTTGACACCCCTCACAATGGCCATTTAATATAATAATAGTCAGCATACATACAATAGCAAATATAATATAAAGGAAAAAAAACCTCAAAGCTGCTATAAAAATAATTTACAAGTATGCAATGCCCGAGAACACTACATGTGATCAAACATAATATAGAATGTTTTTACAGCTGGCAGAACTGATTGAAACTCATTTGATAGCTTCTGTTTGTGCAAGATCACAGTACAGTGGGGATCGGGGAATTTGCCCTTTCCCTGCTGTTGTGTAATTTCAGCGTTGGTATATGTAATTAGCAAGGGTTGTGGGAGACACAGCCCTCCACATAGTTAGTGCAGGAGGCCTTTGCTTGACCTGCAAAAAAAAACAAAAAAAACATGAGTTTTGTTGTTTTTTTCCTCCTGGTTTTGAGTTTTATTTATTTTGGATTGATGCTTTAGTATTAAATATATTTATACTTTGATATTTTGAAGTGCATCCATATGCCCCCATTAGTACTTGATATATTAAAAAGGTTTATGCACCAGTAACTTCCAGTCAGTATTTTAGAGGTGTATAAATCTGTAAATAGATTAGCTGATACATTCCTCTATTGCATATCAAAGCTCTGGAATTCACTCTCACCCCAAATTTTTAATTCTACCCTTATTTTCCTACATTCAGATTACGTACCAGACAGTACCTATCCACCACAGTCACATGACCACATAAAATAATGAAAGCCATTACAGTTACCTTATCCTCTTTGTATCCCCACTTGATTTCAGGCAGTTGCTTCCATTCAGTCCACATGCCTCATTATAATTTTAGCATGTTTTCTTCGGGTCTATTTCAAAATCTTGAAGAGGCATTGCGGCAAATGCCTCTTCATCGACACATACACAGATGATGCACAAAACCGCGAACGCTGACATCAGAGATTTCTTGGCCATCCCTGTAAGTTTGCAGTTTTCCCCACTGTAGTGCAATCTCGGAGTTGATATATTTAGTTAAGGGGAGTGTGGGGGGCTGAACCCCCCCCACATTGGGGGTGTGGGTGGCGAAGACCCCCAATTTATGTTTGAAATTGTGTGTATTTGTTTTTGGAGCTAGTGATTTCTTTCCCAGGGAAAGAAATCACTGTTTTGAACGTTCGCGGTTTAGTTCAGTTGGTGTTTACGTGTCGCTGAAGAGGTGTTCAATGTAATGCCTCTTCGAGCTTTTAATATAGACCTGTTTTCTTCCCTGTGCCTACTAGATCCTTACTAGATCCTTCTACCTCTCACCTTCTGTCTCCTTTCTGTTTTTCACTGGTTGCTTAGTAAATAAAACCATAATATATAGGGAATATCTTCTCAGTGTAAGTGTCATCAATGTATGCATAATGCAAGCATAATAAAATGCACACTGCATTCTCTTATGTAAACAATGCTGCATCATCTTCTATACTACAAGTACAGAATATATATGACTGAACGGGAAATCAACTGTTCTACATTTGTCATTACAATTTATATATACCTTCTCTCTCCATGTTGTTTGTATCATCTTGTCATGCTAATCAGTCTAAATGTATACTTGTGTTGTATGTAGAGCTCCCCCAGAACTCCACTGGTAAATGGGCAAGACCTAGCTGAATACTTCATGGGGTAAATCAAACAAAGAAACAAAGCATAAGTAAATACTTTAAATGTTCTATGCACTTGTGACGTGCTCTTAACAGAATTAGTGTCCAAATCTACATAGTTTTATGAAACTAGTACCTAATTTGAAATGTAATATGGATTCTTACACTTATTTGCATTTGGTCATTATAACTGGAGCATATCACTTTTTCCTTTATGATGCCTGTGCATCTAAATAATTTTCTTTTGCAGCAGAGTTGCAGTCTATTTGATAGGAATTTTCACATAAAGTATAAGCTTTCATACCTCCCAACTGTACAGATTTTTGCACAATGCCCAGATTGTTGTGTCATATTTTTGGTCCATTTTTCATTAAATTGTGGTTTTCTGGCAAATCACTGGAAAATCATTAAAGACAGAAGTCAGAAAATAATGACAGGCATTTGAGTTTCAGACTTCATAGCCTTCAGAAAATTCATGCTAATGCAAAACCTGTTAGTCTATCAACTCTCTAAGTTTGTAAGAGCAATATTTAAAAATTGTCCCTATTTTTGGACCTTTATCCCCCATTATTTATGGCTTTGTCCAGATTTCTTGCTCTAAGAGGTTGAGAGGTATGGCTTTTACATTTTACCAATAGACTTAGAAGTTATTCAATTTTTCTATGACAGAATTCTTCAAAATGTAGTACCCTCTCACTTCACAAACAACTCTACCATTAGCATGAATTGGCTTGAGACATTTGTCACTGTGTTGTCTTTGTTGACTGCACTGTCTTGATACCTCTCAAGTTAAGCAACTAATTTTGATAATAAGTTCATAGGTTCATAGGTTCATACTAGGCTATCTGCCCAAGGGCATTTATAAGCCTAGCCCATAGTTATGTGGCTTTCACCACCCCTTTAGTTTGAATAAAAACTATGCCTATCATTTTTCTGTGCCTCTGTCAAGCAGTGACACTGAAGTAATCCCTGGGGTATATCTGCGATCTCCCATCCATTGGCCAAGATTCCTCTTGAACAAGGCCAGCGAGGTGCTCTGCCTCACATGTACCGGGATTTTGTTCCACAGCATAGGGAGTCTCTGGGTGATGAATCTGTCCCTCCAGCACGTTCTATTTATAACCGTGTCAAGGTTTAAGTCTCCGCCCTTGTGGTTCTGAGGGATCTAGATTTTTTGAGGTGAAGCATATTCATCAAATCTGGGTTTGACATGGCCTTATATGTCAGGCACAGGTCACCTCTGAGCAAGCGGTATGAGACTGAATAGAGCTGGAGTTCTTTCAGTCGGGCAGCATAAGACATATTTTTGAGACCCTTTATCCTTTTGGTGAGGAACTTTTGGGGCCTTTCAAGCTGCATCAGGAGTCTGGTCAGATACATTCGGGCATTGTACTCAATCATAGGTCTAATGAGTGATGAGTACAGGGGACGATGACCTCCCTTGATCTAGATGTGAATCCCTTCATGATCAGGTGGGCGATATAGAAGGTTTTCCTAACTACTTTAGCAACATGAGTGTCAAGCGAAGGCTACTGTCAACTTGGGTCCCCAGATCCCTGATGACTTTTCTGTGCTCAGTGGATTGCCATCTATATGGTAGCTAGGGGTAACCTTGTTTTCCCAAAGGGTATGACTATGCATTTTTGGCGTTTAACTTCAGGCCATGGCTCTGGCACCAGTTATCCGTTTCTGTGAGGCCCTTCTGGAGGATATCTGTGTCAGATGTGTTTTCGACTATGGCCCAGTTTGCAGTCATCTGCAAACTTTGTCAGCCATAACCCTCCTGTGTTTGCTTGTACTTCAGAAAAGTAGATGCCGAACAAGAGTGGACCCAGGACTGAGCCCTGTGGGACACCACTTGTGACAGGCTTTGAGTCTGACATGGCTCCAGCAACTCTGACCCTGTGGGTTCTGAGCCAGTTTGCAACCCATCTTGTGATGTATGGGTTTACATTCAAGCTGATGAGTTTTTCGATGATACCTGAGTGGGGTATTGTGTCGAAGGCCTTTGCCAGGTCGAGGTAGGCTGTATGGACTGCCTTTCCCTCATCAATGGCCTTGGTGACTGTCTCGAAAAAGTCAACCAAGTTTAAGAGGCAGGATCTGCCTTTGACAAAGCCAAACTGGGTTGGATCCAAAGTCTGCAAGTTCCCTATGTCTTTATTTATGAGTTCCATTATGATCCTCTCCATGGCTTTGCAGATAAGGCTTGTCAAGCTAATGGTAATTTCCAGGGTCTGTGGAGGCACCGCCCTTATGAAGTGGGACCACAGTCACCATGCGCCACTCCTTGATGCAGAGTGCGTATCCTGAGGTGAGGCTAAGATTAAACAGCTGTCCTAACTGTGGGTTTAATTCCTCATTGAGTTCATGAAGCACACAGCCGGGGACACCATCCGGTCCCATGGATGCTGTGTTTTGCCTTGGTGAGGGCAGTTCCCACTGGGGTATTGGAGTTGTTGGGGGGCTAAAATCCTTTGAAATAGATTCCTCTCTTTTTGGGGGAAGTTTGCACTGAACCTGTCAGCCAGTATGTTAGCAATGTGTGTAGGTTCAGTAATTTTCACATCATTTTGAACTAATTCTGAGCATATCTGGGAGTTTCCTCCTAGGTTTCTAACATAGCTAAAGAAGGCCTTATGATTGTCTTTAGAGTCCTTGGCGATTTTTCTCTCAAAATTTGCCTTGGATGATTTTATGAGAGCTCTTAGTTTTTACTTATAATGATCAAAGGCGTCTTACCTTTCAAGGATTTTGCTCTATCTTGTAGTAGCTTCCTCCTTTTGTTGTAGAGCTTGTTTATGGCTGGGGTCCACCAGACTGGGCTTGCCTTTGGTACAGAGAGTCTTAGTTTTGTTTGGGATTGCCTGATCCATGCAGTTCTGTAGGTGCTGGTAGAAGGCATTTGTAAGTGATTCAGCGGTTTGAGTAATGTTTACCACTGGCTCAGGGGCCTTAAAGGAGACCACACTAGTTTTTAGAAGTGTGAAATCGGCTTTTGAGAAGTTTTTCACTGTGGTCTTTTTGTTTCAGGTGGGGCGGGATGAGGACCTCCAGCGAGATTAGTTTATGATCTGATCTCACCAGTGAGGGGTATACTTCCGGTGTTGAACATTTTGATCCCATGTTCGTGATGATGAGATCAAGTATGTTTTCACCTCTTGTGGGGATGGTGACTAGTTGTTCCATGGCATTTGAGTTTATGAACTCCAGGAATCTTTGGGTTAGAGTGTTCGGGCTTGAGTAGTGTTCCCAGTCTATATTAGGGTAGTTGAAGTCACCTAGTATGATGGTGTTTGGAGATACATTTATCCCTCCAATGTTTTCAGGAAGGCCATGTGAGGTTCCTGAGTTTGAGAGGGTGGCCTGTAACATGCTACAAATTGCAGAGCAGTTTTGCCTATGGTTAATTGCACCTGGATGGTCTCCGATGCATCGTGCATTGCCACCAACCTTGAGGTGTGGGTGTCCTTTATGAATATGGACACCCCCCCCTCCTTTCTTGGTGTTGTCCGGATTTTGGGGCGGAGCATGATATGAGGTGAAACCTGTTAGTGCTGGGGTGCTCTCAGGAGCCTTGAACCAGGTTTCTGTCACAGCACAGACATCGATGTTCTCCATATTGAGAAGGGCCTCGAGTGCGTGCATCTTGAGATTGAGACTTCTGGCATTGAGCAGCATTACCCATAGTTTTTTCTTTTTGGTGTTCTAGGGTGGTAGGTTTAGAATTTGAGCCTTGCCTAAAAAGGCACTATGGGGTGGCAAGAGCCTTTGCCAATATCCGGAAGCCCAGGGTGACAGGTGCAAGCCGTCCCTTGAAGCAGCGTGGCTTGTCCAGCATGTCATCCCAGGCAGACAGACATTGGATCCCCTTTGAATGACACCAGAATTTAAGCCAATTATTAAAGCTGATCATCTTATCACTGTATTGTGGCATCATTCTAGGTGAAGGTAGGATACTGCTCAAGGTCAGGGTCATACCTGCCTGGGCTACATAATCAGAGAGCTCCTCGATGTCCCTTTTCATGTAGTCCAAGGAGGTACGTCTCAGGTCGTTGACACCAGCGTGGACAATGACTGAGTCGTACTTGTACCTGCTGTTGAGAGACCTGAGTGCTTGCGTTATGTGGCGGATTCTAGCCCGACAGGCAGCTTACTGTGACCTTCTCCTTACTCAGTCTGGTGAGCGGGACGTCAGTGTGCCTGACTATGGAATCACCAATGACAAGTGTGTCTGGCATTTTGTTTGGCCTTAAGGGCTGTAACTGTTTGACACTCTGACTGTGTGGTCTATGTGTTGCATGTGTTGGGTCGTGAGGTGGTAGTTGTTTGGGTGTCTGCTTTGGTGGCCTCTGCTGTTTTGGTAAATTTTTGATCATAGCCTCCGAGTATGTCTTTGTGTGAGTATGTGTATGATTTGAAGTTGTGATGGTACCATGTGTGACTGGGTATGTATTGTGTGTGGTTACCTTCTCCTCCTGTCTGGTCTTGCCAGTCCTATGTTGAGAGAGCTCAGCCTCCAGTTTGGCCGTATAGTTGCATCTCTCGCATGTATTTGTGTTTTGTGGGAGAAGGAGAGGATTGTCTGTGTACATGAGGCAATTGTAACATTGCCTCAATATTCCCAGGTTCACCAGTTGAGCTGGAGAGGACACTAGCAACTGATCCCTCGACATACTAGAAGTAGTAGATAAAGAACTTTCAAAGGACTCCGGGGGAAGTGGGTTTTAGGCTGGTGGGGTACTATCTATAATAAGAGTGCTTTATCAAGGTGCAAGTAATGTAGGAGTAAGTGCTAGGCTTTACAGATAGAGAATAGTCTACTTGGGAATCAAGTAGAGATGAACGGATATGCTGGTTGATCAGCAATACAGTTTAGCGTGTTTTATAGCAGGGGGCTGAAGGGAGCTAGGAATTGGCCCAAAACGACCAATGGACTACTAGTTTCTGGCTGAAACTTCACCAAATCGGACAAAAAGGCCGCTCAGTGCTTCCCACTCCCACTGGTAAGCAAAGAAACTTCCCTCCTTCCTAATAAGGCAATGGATCAGTAACAGGAACTAAAAACAAAGCCCAGGGATCAGCAACTCTGAAACTGGACTACTCTAGTTCAGTAAAGTGGGAAAACAAGAGATTTTTGTTTTATTACAGAGATAAGGAAAAACAGACAGTAAATGCTATAAATGCTGTAAATCGGCTAGCACTTTAGTGTGTAGCCTACAGAAACAATTTGCAACAATTAGTAACTTAAAGTGCAATAAACAGTGTAAAATGCAGAAATCACTTAAAGTAGCAGTAAACAGGCGAAATGCAGTCGCTAGCTTAATAACAGTGGGAAAGCCACAAAAAATACTTATATCTGGTAGAAAGTCACTCTTTTAGCTCTCTGCTGCTTGGATCACTCTGCAGGCCACCACGAGGATCTGTGCAGAGTTGGTACAAGCTGGAAAAGCGTGTTTAGCGTGTTTTATAGCAGGGGCTGAAAGGAGCTAGGAATTGGCCCAAAACGACCAATATACTACTAGTTTCTGGCTGAAACTTCACCAAATCGGACAAAGGCTGCTCAGTGCTTCCCACTCCCACTGGTAAGCAAAGAAACTTCCCTCCTTCCTAATAAGGCAATGGATCAGTAACAGGAACTAAAAACAAAGCCCAGGGATCAGCAACTCTGAAACTGGACTACTCTAGTTCAGTAAGGTGGGAAAACAAGAGATTTTTTTTTTACAGAGACAAGGAAAAAACAGATAGTAAATGCTATAAATGCTTTTAAGTGGCTAGCACACTTGAGTGTGTTAGCCTACAGGTAAAATTAAGCAACAAATAACTTTTTAAGAGTGCAAAACAGTTAATCAACACAAAAACAGTTTAAATAGAATGCAGAGCTGTATAAACAGGCTAAGATGCAGTCGCTAAGCAGTAAATATTCAAAAAGCCAGAAAAAAATACTTAAATCAGTTATAGCAGATACAGTTATAACAAATGCTCTGAAATATACTGTATATTTCCAATATGTTTGAGAAGGACAGTCAGAACACAAGAAGGTTCAGGCGAAAAAGAAAAAAAAAGTTTTGTTTTACTTTTTGAAAAGGGAAAAAGGAGGAACAGAAGGCCTTATCAAATGTTCTCTCTGTATTAAGAAGAATGAGCCCATGATTGATATGTTAATTCAGGAAGTTGAAATTTGGAGAGGTAAATATAGGCAGAATGAATAACCATGCATTATCAAAAGACCAAAGTGGTCAACTAAAACAACATCATGAAGTTATTAGACCAAAGTGGTCAACTAAAACAACATCATGAAGTTATTTTAAAAATGTTTTATCTGACCTTTTTAAATAACTCCATTGTATAATCCAAACTTCTTTGTAGGTATTTATAATGCTACTCTGCTCCAGTAAGTCAAGATTCTTTCATAACAGTCTGATGTACTACATCTTTATGCCCTTGTTCATGCAGCCACTTATGCAGTGCAAACTTCGCGGAAAGAAACTTGGATGTTGTATATTTTAAGAAATGTATTTCTGGTCACAAATGTTAGCTGCATGGCCAAATTGGTATTTACTCTGTCAACTATGTGACATCCCCACTCTGGGCCAGTAATCAAGGAGCCTGAATCCTCACCACTACTACTGGAGAGGGACATTCACTTGGAATACAAATGGATACACTCAGTATTTACAGATGCAGACCTCTCTTCATCAAGCACCAATTTCCTTTAAGAACACACAGGGAACACACTCAGCCTGGGGTTTGAGTTTCTCTATCTGTCTTCCTCCAGATTCCCAATAAGACTTCCCACTGGCACAACTGTAGGGTTAGGTCCTCAGCCATGTGTCCAAGCCAAGTTCTCCTGCACCCTCTCTGTGAAACCAGTGCTTCATATCCCTGCCAAAGTAGCTGACACACACACACTCTTTCAGATTTAATTTTCACACACTCACACACACACACACACACACACACACACACACACACACACACACACACACACACACACACACGCACACACACACACACACACACACACACACACACACACACACACACACACGCACACATATACACACACACACACACACACCTAGGGAAGGCTGGTACAGATTACCCACTCTACCAACTTTGCCCAGTTTATAAGGGAGATTCACTGCCATCAGTCAGTTACTATAAGGCTCTTAAAAGGGGATCCAATTATACTGGTGAAATTAATATCAATACAAATGGCAATGTTGACCAAACAGCCAGGCTTTCTGGAGTGGCCAGAGTTATCACCAAATAAATATATACAAACACTCTCAAAACTTACATATTTTCTAGAAAGGACCAGACACAATGAAAAGTTTAAATATATTTAATAATAAATAATAAAAGAGCATGAAAATACTAAATATCTATTTACAGCAAACACTAGAGTGTCTGTCATAGGAAATATTAAAAATAACACCTATGGAAAGTTTCACACAGTTATAGAAAACAGTATTTAGCTAATTTCACTATCTATTCCTGATTGACTAAAATAATTACTGTTCCTGCTTAATGAGTAGAGCAAGGCAAGATAATGTGGGTGAGTGGTCCTTGTTGTCAGATCCAAGACATAATACAGAATGCTCCTGAGACTTCACTCTCCTCTAATATTAAAACATTATTTCTGTATGGAATGATATCACACACATCTGGTCATCTGACTCTGTTTCCCACACTATCCCCCATCACTAGAAGCTGACAGGTTTTAGCACCTATGTGTTACCATACACACAGACAGAGCTTTACTCAGGTGTTATGCAGCTGCTGGAAGTCATAAAACCATAAAACCATTCCACTCTTCCTACAGAAGCTAAAACCTATTCTCTAGCATAGACATTGCTTCTATGGCTCCATTCAAAACTGTGGGATAACATCTTTATAGCTTAATAGAAAAATTTAATTTCAGATATATTTTGAAGTTTAAGATTAACCTCTTCTCTTCCCTTCCCTTCTGTTGAAACATATACAATTAATTCAGTTACAATAATGCATGTACATTTCCTTTCCTTTCAGCGGGGCACACTGTTGATAAATTTTAACACAAGCAACTTTACAAATACATTTTTCAACACAAGCATCTGTACAAATCAGTTTGATATACAAATGACATAATTCTTTACAAACTTCCAGCTAGCTGTGCTGGCATATGTTACACATCCACTGCCCTACTTCTCCTGGCTTAGCTGGCAGTACCCCCTTTCATCACAGACCAGTTTAGTTCTACTTGACTAGTGGCCTCCTTTCAGGGAAGACCTGAAATGGTATTTATACAACTAGGGCAAATTTGTCCAGTTATCAGGGAACTTCTACTACACTTTGGAGTTGCTAGATGGCACCAGAGGTCTCCTACAGAAGCAAGGAAGAGCCATAAAGGAATGAGCAGCATGAAGGAGGTTTCTGGTTTTGTGGCAGCAGATAATGAAGTAACTAAAACACGTGCCACAGTGACAGCAGGCAAAAAAGGATAGCAGCAACAAACTGTAAGTGAAACTGTTTTTAAAAAGAAGGGAAAACAACCGTGCAAATAAGAACAAACAATGACACTGTAATATACTGATATGTACAGGATAATTTGATAAGTTTTCTGGGTTTAAAAACTCAAGAAATTTGGTCTTTCGCACAGATTGGGACAGAGACTTTTTGTAACTTATTTGAAACTGATGAACTGATGAATGTTCTGGAACTGCACAACAAAAAGGACATTTATTCATGTAACAATTATTTGTTTTCTGGTAGTAACATAAATGTTAAAAAAATGTTGCTTCGCATTTTAGAACTGCTGAACTGGAAGAAGACAATGTTCAAAAATGCATGCATGTAGGGTCTGTGTAAAATTGTTGATAATATTGTGACAGTTAGAGATGTGAAAAACTTATGGAATGGCATGTAGATATTAGAAGCTGTTTTGAAATGTGAAAAAAAAAATGGTAAGGCACTTGCCAAGTTTTATTTTTGTGACTGGTCATAGAGGGACATTAAGATATGCTGGCCAGCCTAAATCTTGATTCTTTTACACGGACTTTTCTTGTTTAATTAATGATTATGACAAGGTACAATATAATCAGTATGGGGAGAAAGGAGATACAGCAAGAAGGTGTGTGCCTGAATGCAGGTTGTGTAAAAAAGGGACACTTTTCATTGGACTATTAAGAGCAAATGGTAAATATTGAAAAGGAAGGGGAAATGGAAGAAAACATATATAAGGAAGGACAAGAAGAAGATAGTGAGAGGGTGAACTAGGTGGAGAAGAAACTGTAAAAGAAGAAAATATGAAACATGAGGAGAAAGTGCATGTAGGAAAAGAGAAGGGATTAATATTAGTATTTTTTGAAGTTCTAGCCAGTGAAAAATCAGATTCTGAGGATCAAGGTTTATTTGTACATAAATGCAGGAAAAATATTCAGTTGGAGAAAGAGTAAAAATAAGAAAACGCAAATTTAAAAATATTTCCCCTAAACTTTAAAAGAAGGAAAATCAATAATTTTAGAGTACTTTCAGTAAATGTGAACAGCATTATTAACAATGTAAGAAGGACAGGGATACTAGAATTGTGTGCTAAATATGATCTGGATATTATTCTGTAAGAGGATGTAAGATTCCTGACAAGTAAAGAAAGAATGCTAACAGAAAAATTGTGAGGTGAAAATATAATATGGAACCTAGGCAGTGAACGTTGTTCTGGATTGGCTGTATTTTGTAAAAAACAGTAAAAATACTAGATGTAACATTGGTTATGATGGGAATTTTAACTGTTGTGGATGTGGTGTGGAGAGAACACATTTATAGAATAACAGTATTATATGTGTATATAAGTAACAAGGAAAGTGAGAATCTATTCAATTATTAGACTATGTGGTGGTTAATGTGAAAATTATAATTACATGGGACTGCAATTGTGATTTAAGAGGAAAGTGTAAAAAGAAAGGGAAAGGTGTAAAAAATACAGGCAGTGATAATGTGGTAAATTAGCTATATGGAAGAAAAGTCAATGGACTTATAGAAGGGGCACTTGGACCTGAAACTCATTATTCTGTATTACTGGAATTCTTGGGGGTTGCAGATGGTGATACAGTTTTTTTAGACCATTTAACAATATAGATGAAGGTGGTGGAAAAAAAGAGAGTATATTAAAACTACAAAGGGAATAAAAAGAATAAATGAGAAATTATGGGATGAAACTGGAGATTGGGAAGTTTCAGTTATGGAAGAATCATATAGCCATGAAGGACTTCTATAAAAAAACTAATCCAAATGGTGGATTGAATTTAAAAAGAAGAATAAAAAACATTTTTTATTATAAGTTCATAGCTTAGTACTAGGCTAACTACCCTTATGGGCCATTATAAGCCTAACCAATTATTCCATTTGGGAATCAAACCTTGCACCTTGTGTGAAAGGTGACCACTTTAACTGTTATGCCGACTTCCAACCCCAATGGCAAGATGATGTAAAAAAGGAAGGAAACGTAAAATATGGGAAAATGTATAGAAATGTATTAGAGGATTTTGAGAATAATACAAGAGAGTATTATGGTATGGAAAAAGAAATGTATAGGAAGAAGGGATGTCTGCTTATTTGGATAAAATGGTAAAGGAGGATATTAGTATAATGAAAAATATAAACAGAATCGTAAAAATTCTATAGCAGATTGTGAATATTGTATTTCGGCATGTGGAAAATATGTACAAGAGTAAGAGTAAGAAGAAGGAAAATAAGAGAGAATAGAAGTAAAAAAATTCCAGAATTGAAAAAAGAAATTGCTATTATTGAATTGAATGAAGTACTTTGGAAAGTAAATGTTGATTCATATCAGGCCCAGATGATATACAGTATGGAATGTACAAGAAAGTATTGGATTGGCAAAGTCAGCATTTTGTGTTGAATGAATGGTTAAAGTAATGGTTTGTTTATGAAGAGCTACGTGGTGGGATATTAAAATGTATATGGAAGAAAGATGAGAAGAATGAAATAAGAAAATGGAGACCAGTCACACTAAATAAAACACAGATTATAAACTTTTTAAGAGAATAATACAGAGGAGAATGGAAGGAAGAATGGATATTATGGAAGAAATTATATATAATATAAAAGGGAAGAGATGTCAATAATTGTTATTAGTTGTGATGGAAATTGTGGATGATATTATAAGTAAAAGGGAGGATGTGAAACTTATGCTAGGTGATATTAGCAAGATATTCGATACAGTAGGACATGATGCTTAGTGGGATGTTATGGAGTATAGAATACATAATGGAATTCCGAGAGTGTGTATGTCAGCATATTAAAATAATAGCAAATGGGTGGCTGAGTAAAGAAATATGCATGAAGTGTGGTATAAGACAAGGATGTCCCATGAGTGGAATATTGTTTGCATTGGTAATGAATGCAATAGCGAGTGAAGTAACTTATAAAATGAAAGATGCTAGATATGTGATGCAAAAGGAGGTGGTAATTCCAGTAGTTCTGACATATGCAGGTGATATAGCTGTAGTTGCTTGTAGCAAAACATGGATGTAGGAAGTACTGGTTTGTCTGAATGGATGTTTAAATAAAATGAGAATGACCTTGAATAGAGATAAAAGTAAGGGTTTGGGTGATGTGGTGAAAGTTGAAGTGTATTTTTCAATGAATGAAGTATCTTTGCTAGGGATATAATTTAGGACAAAGTATGTAGTTATGATGCAATGGGAGAGTTTGATAAAAGAAATGAAAGAAATATGTCTTCTATGGAAAATATATCAATTAGAATTCAGAAAAAAGGTTTATCTGGTAAATTCTGTATTAATGGAGAAAATAGCATATATTGCAAATGTTTATATGATCCCAGAAAAGAAATATGAAAAGGAAATTGTGCAATTGGTGTTTCCTTTCATACATGGTTCAAGATTAAACCCAGTGAAAAGAGGTGTGTTGTGTATGAGTGAATACGAAGGGGAATTGGGGTTACTAAATCCAGTTGTTTATTCTGCTTCTTTAAACTTGTACAGAGTATTAAAGTGGGCAAAGGAGGAGAATTAGAAGTTAATTGTGAGAATGTTTAAATATAAGGACAAAAAGTTCTTGGAAATGAAGAGAATAAGAAAAAGAGAAAAAGAATATATATAAATGAAAAAATTAACAATTATCAAGAAAAAATACCAACACTGAAAATAAAAATTGATGACACAGAGAAAGAGAGAATAATGTGGTATGATAATGTGATGGAACAATATTACTACATAAATCTAGAGGAAAATTTAGCAGAAGTGATTAAAGGGTTCCCTAGTGAAATGTTGGCACTCGAAATGCTGAGTGCCAACAAGCTGAAAAACAAAACACCAAAAAGAAAGGAGAAGAGTGTATTCAAAAATCAGTCTTCTCTGTAAAACATCTTTTTGCAGGAGGGACTAAAACCCCCTGCACCCCCCCCCCCCGCCTGAACTTACCAATTCTAAAATTGCCATACCTTGGAGAAAAGAGAATATTCTGTGAAATGACATCTCAGACTTAGTATATCTAAGACTGTTCTTTCAGCCATTCAGTCTGTATTTCTGGATTCAGTCTAGTGGGTCCCAACATTTCAAATGGTTACTGATTAAGGCCAATAAAGGAAGAAAAAAGTAGTTTCTCATGATAGCAGACTGTCAGGATTTCCTATGGAGACTGGTAATAAGTAACCTGCCAGTAAAGTGGAATATGCCATATAAAAAGAAAGTTGAAAGAATGTGTTTGTTTTGTGGGTAAGAAGAGACAACAGTACATGTTTTTTTGAAATGTAAAAGAGTGGTGCAACTGTGGAAAAAGTTGTGTGAAGAAAATATTTTGAGAATATTAATGACATAAAAAGTATAGATATAAATATGATTATGCATGGATATTAGAAGAACAAAAAGAAAGAATATGTGAGAAGGGTTGATAAAAATTTGTTTCCTGTAGTATTTCATGTAGTATGGGTTATTTGGAATGAAAGACTGAACAAAATTTTGTTTAAAGGGAAATGGATTTTGGCAGATATATTGTGAACATTTTGATTAAGGTTGTAGAAGAAGGAGTGGGGGTCAATTTTGGAAAAATAACAATGAGGATGCTGTAAGAAAAAGTAATAGAAAAGAAATAGAAATGTGTATGTATGTGCCTGTAAATATGTACACTTTGTAAATATGCAAATAGTGTTTTTTATGTTGTTTTTAAATAAATGACCCCTAGTCTTTTTGATAGGTGCCATGGGATTTTTTACATACACCTGAGCTACCACCACCTTGAGCCAGTGGGACCTCAGTTTAACAACTCATCTGAAGGACGGCACTCTCAGGAATACAGCATCCCTCTTATGGGGCACTGCAGTATCAGCAATCCAGTCACCTGGTGTGGGAATAGAATTCACAGCCTTCTGCACCAAAACCAAATGTGCTACCTGCTGTGCTACTATCACTAAAAAAAATCTGTTTTGAATTTATTAATGTGTGCATTTCTTATTGTTTTTGGATTTTTGATAGATTTGGCAGCTTTCTGCCACCCTAGTAATGATGGCAAGCTGAATGTTTTAATGTTTGGTCAGAGCTTTATCATTTGTGGTAAGCAGAGATTATACCTTGTTAGATTTGTTTCTTAACCAAGCACCATTCACAGGTACTTTAGCCTGACCAGTTTAGAGTAAAAACATAGCTCTGACCTGAACAAGACTGTATCTCTAAATCTCACTTTAAAATTCTGCACTGCAGACGTGAAAAAAGATGTACAAAATCTCTAAAAAAAAAATCTCAGCTTGGCTTGGTTCAGTAGAGTCTATATTAGATGAATGAATGCTTAAAATGTTGAGTATGACATGCTTGACAGCTTTTAAGTGAACATTCATCTCAGCGAAACCCCAGAATGTCAAAACAAAGAGTTTTGAAAAGTTATAGTTGGCCAGCTGTCAGGAAGCTAACAGCTGACGGCTAAAATGTACTGTACACCATTAAAACCTCCCCAAAAAAACAAAAAACAAAAAAAATCAAAAACAAATCAACAAACAAAATAAAGTAGGGGGCTTTGCCCCCATACCTCCCAATGTGGGGAGCTTTGCCCCCCCTCACACTCCTTACTTAAATATACCAACTTCGAGATCACACCACAGTGGAGGACTGTCATAACATTACACAGGGTGAATGATGAAACCGCACCACAGTGGAGGACTGTAAGAATGGCTAGACAGGATGAACGTTCTGACGTCAGCTGTTGGCTTCCTGACGACTGGCCAACTATAACTTTTCAAAACTCCTTGTTTCGACATTCTGAGGTTTCACTTAGATGAACATTCGCTTAAAAGCTGTCGAGCATGTCGTACTTGACATTTTAAGTGTTTGTTCATCTAATAGGGAAACGTTCAACATCCCAGTCATTTCTTAACATGGATTATTGCAAGCATCGTAATTTGCATTTTAACCTCTCCCTCACTGAACATTCTAATCCAGAAGTTTGGAAAGAAACTGCTTTATTTCCTTTACCCAAAGTCAGTTTCCCTAAAAATGCTTTAGGTCATTGGTTCTTCTTCTTTTTTTTTTTTTCAATAATTTTTATTTTTATTTTTATTTTTACATTAATAAATGTCACAAATAAAAACCATCTTACAACATGACCGTGTGTATATATATATATATATATATATATATATATATATATATATATGTACACATACACATACATACATACACATACATACACACACACATATATATATATATATATATATATATATATATATATATATATATATATACACACATACATACATACACACATATATACATACATACACATACACACATATACATATGTTATACATTGATGTCAAATACCACAGGATATAGGTCATACAACATATCTATTTACACTATGTACATAGATGCTTTCATTGTTAATTCCACAGTTATATAGACAGTATATACATTCGTAATATCCAAGTTATTATTTAATATCTGAACTTGTATGTGTTCTTTGATTCCATTATAGTGTATTTCTAAGTTGCTGTGTGATGAATTATGCTAATATGATGTTAAAGGTTTGTTCCCAAATTTCTCTGGATTTCATGTTTTTGTTTCTTTTATCTATTACTATTTTATGAGCTAAAAGGTGTTGTATAGCTACTTGTTTAAAACCCTCCCAAGAGATATTTATCGTATCTAGCCATTTAAAAGCTATATACAGTTTCATTAGTAGGAAAATTGTTAAAAGTGTATTTGCTTGTTTTCTTGGGATGTTGGGTGGGAGAATGTGTAACAGAGTGAATTCCCAAGTTAATGTTGATGTTTGATAACCCGTTTTTGTAATTGTACCTTGAGAGAGTTCCAGAGTTTATAGACACATTTACAGCTCCAAAATACATGGATTAAGTCAGCTATCTGGTCCTTACAGTGTGGGCAGAAAGGTGATTTTGATGTGTTAAATTTGTGTAGGATTGCAGGTGTAAAATAAGCATTATTATTGATCATGAGCTGAGTGTATGCTAACTTTTGAGGGGTAGAATCTTCAGTGTTAGATTGATTGCCTGGCTTATTTGCTGATCATCTATGGATGGTTTAATTTTTCTCCAGTAGTTAGAGAAGAGGAGGTCCTTCTGGTATTTGATTTCATTTATCATTTTATATGAATTGGTAATAGTTTTCTTTGTTGTGATAATAGTTTTCCAAAGCCTGCTACAAGTTTCTATGTCACTATTGGTCATAGTAATATTTTGGAGATAACTGGAACACAGTTCTTTGATTTGTCTTAGGATTATTATGTGTGATTTAGGGAGGTTTAAGTTGGTCCTCATTTCTTGTATTGAACAGTTAAGGTAGGGATAGATATCTTGGATTGTTTTATCTTTTAGTCTGGGAAAAGGGACTAAGTCCAGCATCTTATTGTTTATTTTTAAATTTGGGTTTTATGAAGGGGTTGCAGTATTGTCATGGCATGTCTAAGGTTCAAGAATTGAAAGAGTTTTTGCACTAGGTTGATAGAATGTTTTAAGGGCTCTATAATGTTATAAGTTTGTATTTCTTTCTGCTTCAGGAATGGAAGTGCTTTGGGATTGAAACCTAGAGCTTTAATATATCTATAATATATTGTCACCCAGAGAGGAGACCAATTTTCCATTGACGGGTTATGTTCAGCTATTCTCAATATTCTGTTAGTGTTAATGATTGAGTAGTACATTTTAAAATCTGGTAGATTTAGTCCTCCTTTGCTTTTGGGGAGTGTTAATTTTGGATAGGAGATTCTGTTTTTGGGTTCCCATATAAATTTTGCTAGGAAGGTATGAATTTGTTTGAAGAATTTATTATGTATTGTTGTCTGTGATGTCATGAATATATACATTAATCTAGGTAAAATGTTCATTTTGATTATTGATACTTTGGCCAAGAATGGTAGTTTTAGGTTGTTCCATCTTTTGCAGTCTTGCATTATATTTTGCCATTTAAGGTTTACATTGTGTTGGTAGAAATCTTTGTTATTCTGGAAAAAGGTGATTCTCAGGTATTTAGTTTCTTCTTTAATTTTTATTGTGTTTAACAATGGTATTAGTGAGATGAGTTTGGGTGTTTTTAGGGGGAAAATATTAGTTTTATTAAGGTTTAGTTTGTAGTTAGACATAGTCGAGAAATGCTCAATTACAGCTATTATTTTGTTTATATCTGAATTTGGTGTAGTGCAGTATATGTTCAGATCATCTGCAAATGCAGTGAGGTATATTTTGAAGTTGTGTATTGATGGAGGATTGTGATATGTATTTTGTTTAATGTATAGAAAGAGTGGTTCTAGGTATAGGTTAAACAGGAAGGGTGATAGTGGGCATCCTTGTCTTGTTCCATTTTTTTATTAGGATCCTATTTGACCAAGTTTTATTTATATATAGAGATGTGTATGGGTTGCTATAGAGAGTTTGGATGATCTGAATGAAGTTATTGGGTATATTAAAGTAGGGTAGTGTTTGGAGTAAGAATTCTGGATTAACCCTATCAAATGCCTTGTGGGCATCCACTACCATTGTGTAGATGTTGATATTGTATCGGTTAGCATAGGATATTAATGCATCTAATGTTAATGTATTGTCACTAGTCTGTCTATGTGGTGTAAAACCGGATTGTTCTGGGGAGAGGATTTTTTCTATCAGATTTTTCATTCTGTTTGCAAGTATAGAGGTAAATATTTTAGTATCTATATTTAAGAGGGAGATGGGTCTGTAGCTCTCAGGGTTTTTGGGGTCTGTGTGTTCTTTTAATATAAATATAGTTTTAGAGGCATTAAAGTGGATATCATTTATTTTATAGTTTATCATGTAATTCAGTGTATAGTATAGTAGTTTGGCTATCAAGGGGGAAAATGCTTTGTAAAATTCTGATGTGAGTCCATCCTGACCCGGAGCCTTATGCACTTTTAAGTGTTTGATTATTGTAATAATTTCACTGATGGATATTGGCTTAGTTAGTTTTTTTTGTTGGTCTAAATTGAGTTTAGGGAATTTCAGTTTTTGAAGAAAAAAAGTTCTATCTTCCTTTGACGTTTGTAGTATTTGTGCTCCATATATTTGAGAGTATATTTGTTCAAATGTTTTAATAATGTCTTCATTTTTTGTGCAGTTTTTGTCTCTGTAGTTTATTTCTGATATATTGGAGGCATTTTTGTGTTTGCAGATAATTCTGGCCAGAGCTCTAGATGTTTTTGAGCTTCTTCTGTGTAAGTGGCTAACATTCTGGCTTCATAGAAAGATAGGTTCCTGGTTTCTAACATATATAGATCCCTTTGCAGTTTTAAAAGTTCTGCTTCTGTTTGGTTCTTAGAGTTATTTATTAGTTCTTTTTCAAGATGCTCTATTTTCCCTTTCAGTATATGCTCCTCTTTCAGTTGTATTTTTTTATAGTATGCTGCTTTTTTGATAAACAATCCTCTGATTTGTGCTTTGGTTGCAGCCCATTCTATGTCAGTTGGTACTTGGGAGTTAGTGATATTTGTAAGAGCTATTTTTAGTATTGCTTCTGTTTCTTTTATTACATCCATTTTGGAAAGTAAATTAGGGTTTAATGACCAATTATGACCCCTATTCTCTAAATATATCTTTTTGTCCCAGTTAATGTTCAGTGTGATTTTGGAATGATCTGAAAAGAACCTGGTATGTATAGTTATTGTTGGGTCCATGTTAATGAATATGTCAGAGATTAAGAAGAAGTCTATCCTTGACCACATTTTGTGGCATTGCGAATATAATGTGAATTTCCCTGTTTTATCTGCACTGTTCCCATGTTTAAAAGGGTCATATAGTTTGAAATCTTGTTTGAGTTCATTAAGGGCTAATGTGGCTTGTTTATTATGTGATTTGGTCAGATTAGATTTATCCTTTTCTGGGTTTTGATATGTATTCCAGTCACCTCCAATCACTAGGTAGTGATCTTTAAATTGGTTTAAGGTTGGGTATAATGACATAAAAAAGTGTTGTTGGTTATTACAGGGTGCATAAACATTAAGTACCATTATAGGTTTTGGTATTGTAGGACTATTAAATGTTACATAGCACCATCTTCCCTCCTTGTCAGCTTTGGTTTTAAGTATTTTTTAATTATTATGGCAGCCCCAGCACTGTTTGTTTCCCTCTGAAGCTATGATTTGACTTATCCATTTCTTTCTGCTAATTTCTGCCCATTGATCTGCAGTCAAGTGCGTTTCTTGTATTAGTATGAGGTTGGCTGTGGTTTTTAATGTAAGGTGTAAGAATAGTTTTCTTTTCTTCTTGTTTTGGAGCCCTTTAACATTCCATGATTCTATTTCCCACATTTATTTATTAGGTGTATTCCTTAGATATGCCATGTATATTAGTTTTGTTTTGTTAGTTTTGTATGTGTTACTGTGTGATGGTTTAGGAAAGCATCTATTTATCCCCATCCCTACACTGTGCCTAACCACTATATCCCTGGACCAGGAATAATCAGGGGGAGGGGAAGGATGAAGGTTCATTATATGGTTTACCTTTACTTCTAATCTTGGAATGTGTTTTCTTTTTAGATATAGATTTACTCCATAGTATCCCCCCTGTGTTACTATAAACAATGTGGACAAAGCTGAACAAACTAGTTACCTCAACAAACACTGCTACTTAATATCCCTAGCCTCTTCCAACATATTATTTATACAGTGATGGTATTGCATTTAAGGTACAGCATGTATTGTTTTTGTCTTGTGACTAATTCTTTCTAATAGTATTTTTAAAACAGCATATTAATATACATTCCTCAGTAAATTATAGCAATATGTGTACCATAGTAATATTGTTAAACAATCAATCTTGTCATTTTTACATTTTTCTCTCATTTGACTTCTTTTCCTCCCTTTACTTATTCAGGTTTCAGCCTTCTTTGGTGCCTATAGTGATGTTTTTCCACATCAATCTGTGTGGGTTATAAAATATATACTTGGCACCTATTTAACAGAAGTAGGAAGTATAGAGAGACAAAAAAAAAAAAAAACAGCTTAGCCAAACAGTCCTTCTGCTATAGTTGACATATTAAGGCTATATTTACATTATCCCAGGATTGTTAGGTTATTTTACTAATTTCCTGAGATTACTTCTCTCCAGGATCTTTTAACACATTTCTAGTATTTACATAAAACATTTAACAATTTTTCGCTTTTTTTCCCAATATTAATCTATGAGCTAGCATAATTCTGACAGTTTATTTCTTGCCTATTATTTAAGGCTGGAGTTTCATTCACCTACACAGTACTGGGTGTACTGTTTTAGTGAATGGTTCAGTTCAACAGTACCTTATTTCTTCAAGGTTTTGCTTGCAGGTTGGTTGACATCTATGGTGCAGCTTTCTTCTTTTAGCTGGTGCAGATCAATTTTCATTTTTCAGGCAGTAAAATCCTTTGGAGCTTGCTGAAATCCATTTTGTCTGACTGTTCTTAATGAAGCCATCAAAAGCCTAGGGGGACTGAATTTGCAAGCCAATATCCGAGATGGGAACTTCCTTCCTATATTCGTGCATAGGAAACAGCAGTTCATTTTTGGTTCCCACACAGGCTGTACTTCCCTTTCCTGTGTTCCTCATGGCTCACATCAATGACCCAAGGGCCTAGACAGCAAGGGGAAGATTTCAGAGTTGGATCCCAGCTAGAGTGCTCATGAATGGGGTCGTTTTTTCATCCAATGGACCTTTATCTTTTTTTTGTGGATTTATTTCACTTCTGAAGGTGGAATTTGCTTGAAAACAGCCAGGAATGTCTCTTTTGCCTCTTTGGGGTTAGCAACCATGCATTTAACCTCTTTGATGTAAAAGATTAACTGATTTGGATATTTCATCTGGAATTTGATTTTTTTTTCTATTAGGAACCTGCAGTATGGAGATAGTAGTTGTCTTGCTTGTCTTATTTGTATTGGGAGGTCTTGAGCAAAGGAGATTTTATTATTATTCCAGGTGAGTGTGCCTTTTTTTCTTTGCTGCCAGTATGATTTTATTTACATCTTGGTAGTTTAATATTTTAATATAGACAGGTCTTGGTTTCAGTGATGTTTGCATTTCCCTCAGGGCTCTGTGGGCTCTCTCTATTGTTATTTGCTGCATTTCTTCAGATTCCTCTAGGAGGAATTTATTACTTGCTTGATTGTTGGCATTAGATTGTTATGAAGTACAGTTTCAGCTATTCCTCTGATGATGATATTGTTCCTTCGAGATCTTGCTTCCAGGTCTGTTAATTTTGCTTGTAAGTTTTGTATTTCTTTGTCATGGGCATCAGTTTTTGAGAAATACCGTCTATTTTTATTTCATTTTCTATTATTTTGGACTCAGATTTTTCCATTCTGGATATTATTTGGCTGAATGAGTCACCAAAGGTTTGAAATTGTAATGATAAGTCCTTTAATGCTTGCTGGATAGGTAATAAGGCAGATTTTATGTCTTCCAAATTAGCTGGCTGGTCTGTCTTGGATTTATTTGAATTTTTACAGTTGTCAGTTTGTTTAGTTGTCTTTTGTCTTTTTGAAGTTGTGTCTTTCTCAGGTGAGGCTAGTACTGAGAATTTGGTCTTAGTTGTTGTTGTTTCCATATTATTTTCCTCTTTTGACATCTTGCTGTATAGTGTTTTACCAATCTTGCAGTCAGATGCAGGGCCTTAGTAGCACATTGCTTAAGCTGTTATTCAGAAATCTTAGTTAATCCTGCTGTTTCTGAGCTGAATCTGTCACTTTTTCTTCTTCTTTTGTTTGCTGGATGATATTAGCAGTAAATATCTACAGTTATTTCTGTATTATTAATTCTGTGTTGCCTTCTGGGTTTGTTTTAATCCAGGGTATATCGAGACCTAGGTGATAGCAGTGCTCACAGAACAGCGGCCATTTTGAACTCCCAGGTCATTGGTTCTTCTTGATCCTACCAATTCTATTAGAGCTACTGGAAAAGTATGTCTATAATCATATCCTTGAATATGTCTCCAGATATGAATCTTGGACTCTAAACAGCATGACTTTTTCCAGGCTATAGTATTTGCCCTGATTTTATATTTGTTGACATAATTCTTAGCAATATTGCTAAAGGTTAATTCACAGATGACATAGCAGGAATCATTCTCTCTACATAGCAAGAGGTGCTCCGGTTGAAGTGACACCACAAACCCATCTGCAAAACTCAGAAAATTAGGTTGTAGATGGATGGAATTCATAGATTTTCTTTTTGTTAATTAAAAATGGGCATTTGGCACAGCTGATCAGACATTATTACACCTTAGTTTGGCTTTACAGGAATTTGGGGATGGTGATCTATAGTGGTTTAACAACCACCCTGTCAGCAGCACCACTGAGATAAGAGCCGGACAGTTCCTTCTCTAACACTTTGTTACAGGAGTCCTATAGAGTTTTCTCTTAGATAAAGTTCATTTCTGTTAGAGGAGGTGAATATAACAACCAGCTTGATGTTAAAGAGATCCAATAGCAACTTAGATGGTGACCTGATCGTCCCTCTAATTAAGTGATCACATTGGTATTAAATGCCTCTTAAAGAACAGAACTTTAAAACTATATAAGCTTTATCAGCAGTTTATTTGATTTTTCCATTTGTCACTTCTGTTTCACATGTTTATTCTACTTAAGCAGCTTCCTGTAGGTCTGATGTTTTTATAAGCACCAGTTTTTAACTTTTTAACTTCTGTCAGTTTTGGCATTTATTTGATTGGTTTATTTGTACAGCACAACCACTTAATTTTATGCTAGTGGAAGTGCTCTTTTTTAAGTTTGCTGTTTTGAAGACTTCTTCTATAGAGACACAAAAGTGCTAATGAAAGGACAATGTAATACATTCTAAACTTGTTTTTTGTTATTCTGTATGTTTAATATGCCAGTGATCTCACTCTCACAACGTCCAATAATGATGCTAAAACCACAAAAAAGGTTGCTCTTTCTAAAATCTATCTAATTTATAAATAGATAACCACACACAAGTTATCTATAAACACCACAAAGACGCAACAGTATTCTTACTATACAAATAAGACTCAGTGGACATAACTGACATCTGCAGTGCAGAAACATACACAGGTTAGAATATGAAAGGGGTCTGCTGGACCTTACATTAAATTTCAGCTTTTACACAAATACAGCAAGTTATAAGGCTATGGGCTACTTTGAACTTAGCCATAAAGTTAGCAGCCTTCTCATCCCAAACACCAGAAATGTAACTTGTGAAACAATACTTGAATCATTTCTTGAATATGCATAGGTTCATAGGTTAGTACTAAGCCAACTGCCCTTGTAAGCCATTTTAAGCCTAGCCAATTATCCCTTGTGAGACTCAAACCCTGCACCTTGTGTTTGTAAGACAAATACCTTAACCATTAGGCCACCCTCCCAAGCCATCACCAGCTATCACATTTGGGTTGCTGGAAATCTCAAGAGTCTGGAAACTATCATATAAACAGTATGAAGTATGAAGGCTTGTCACCCTTGCTGGTCAGTATCACAGTCACTGTCTATTTCTTTCTGCCAGTTGATGACTTCCTATCACCAAAAAGGGCAGACTTCCTGCTTAATTGCTTTACTGGTATTTGTGTGTGTATGTGTGTGTGTGTGTGTGTGTGTGTGTGTGTGTGTGTGTGTGTGTTTGTGTATGTGTGTGTATGTGTATGTTTGTATGCACGTAAGTATGTTTAGGGGATATCTTTACTAACATGATACACGGGCTGATTGGGAGAACTCTAGCTGACAGCACAGCATTCAATTCAGAGACATGCTAATGAGCTATTTCTTACTGTAGCTATACCATGTCTTTGAAATGGAATTTATCTCCATTACACTAATCAAACAGCTTGCTTTGGGCAATTAGCACAGGCAGAGAGAAATTCTGTGAATCACATGGAAAGTTCATTGCATTATAGGGAACAATTTATAAAGACTGGTAAATCATCAGCTAAAAAAGTACACTGTATTTCTTTGAATGATACTGCTGTTTTTGGCATATTTTACATGGTGGCAGTCACTTAAGCATTGTTACTGGTAATATTTCAGATGAAAATGTACAACTATGGACTGTGTTTCCTTATTCAGAGTCTCCTAGAAATGTCTCAGCAAAAATCAGATCACTCAACCACCTCATGCAGACCCTGTAAAAAGTCACTCTGAGCAAAAACTCTCCAAACCGATCACTTTTAAACATAGCAATAATAAAAAATATTTTGGTAATAGGTCACTCTTTTGTCAGGCACACTTACTTATCATTCACAAGGCTGGGCCAGGAGACAGTTACAATGAGTTGTCTATGGTAGTGGTGCATGTGGGGGTGAATGACTTGAAACATAGGACTCTGAAGAATATACAGAAATGCATCTGAAAACTTTCCGGGCAAGTCACAAATGCAGGTAAGACACTAATCCTGAGTGGACTCCTTCCTTCCTTCACATTAAGTGCTGCCCAGATACAAAGAAGGATAATTAGGTTCAATAATTGGTGAAATAGCTGGTGTCATTCCATGGGATCCAGTAGGTGTCAGGGTAGGACAAGGTGCTAAACAGTCCAGCTTGCTTCTGTAAGAAGGCTTTCACATACTGGTTAAAGTCTTTCCACCCCCTAGTGCCTTTTTTTGTCAAAGTCCAGTTGATGAACCTGTCAGTGTAACTGACATATCAGTCCCGAAACTGGATTGCATTAACTCATTAACACCTATGTGGTTTGGAATGTCACACCTCTAGCAGCCTGCATACATCTTGCATTCCTGAGTATTTTCTGAAAAATAAACTTAAAAAGCATAAGACAAACAAATGCAAATATTTTGTGAAGAATAAAAGCTATTAAAACAGTACAAATAGCAATGTTATCAGTAAGAAGTGTTACTTGCAGTGATAAAATTCAGTGCATTCATAGCCTTTATCCATAAATACTGTAATATATTACAATGCAGAAAAAAAACAAATTATATTTTTCTAAATTTACAAAAATATTATTCTTATTTTGAAAACATTTTTCTCAACCATAAATAAGCTTTCACATGACAACATGAAATTCCCCTATAAGTGCATGTTTTTCGAGACATTTACAGAAATATGAAAATGTATTTGATTGTATAATTAGTAATGCAAATGATACTGGATATTTCTCAAGATCTGCAACTTACAGTGCAAATATCAAAGACAGTTTTCTTCAATAACATCTAAGGCTTCACCTAATGCCATGCAACGGTTAAGTCACTCATTTTTTAAAGTAATGAGTACGTATGTAAATAGTTCTTATTTTCATAATTGCCAACAAACAGCTAGCAATATTTCCAATATATGAAAATATAAATAATACGAGGACAGAAAGATTAATTTCTTTACTGTAGGTCATCCTAGACTAACAATCTTAGTGTCATCTTGTTAATAATTCCTTTCACTTTCTAATACTTCCTATTATTAGCAGGTAAGTCACTTAGTTAAAGAAGCCAGACCCCAAAAAGTTCTGGATGCCATAAGGAGATACGGTTAAAACTAGCTGGATACAAAAAGGGGTTTATATCACATATTCGAAGTTTAATAACTTCGAACATGGAATGTTCGAACCATTCTGTTCAAAGTTAAAAATCTTCAACTATGGATAAAAAACAAAAAAGAAAAGAAACAAAAAAAACTGTTGTAAGCAGGGGGGCAAGTCTCCCTGCACCCTCCCACACCCCCCGATATACCAAATCCAAGATCGCACCACATTGAACAAAACAGAAACCTCCCCTTATGGAGATTTCCATTGAAACGCGCAAACCTCTGCAAATTCAAACTTATGGTCTCGACCATATGAGGTTCGAACTTGCAGAAGTTCGACTATCTGATAGGAATCCTACAAAAAGGCATTATTGGCTTGAGTTAAGGTGGTGCTCCTCAATGCCAGAAGTCTAAACAATAAATTGACAGATCTTTAGGCATTCCTGCATTTGGAAAATGTCCATGTCTGTGTAGTTAGTGAAACTTGGTTTAAATGTAATGACAGCACTCTCTATATACCAGACTTTTGCACTTTTTATGCCTTCAGGCCAAATGGCAACTGTGGTAGAGTCTCCAGATTTATATATGAACACTTCATAATGCCTTTTTTATGCAATGTCAGTCTTGTAAAGCTTCCAAAATAGAAAATGGATAGCATAAAGGAATTGCTGCTGCTCAGTGCTAGAAACCTAAACAAGAAATTTCACAACCTACAAGCACTCCTTACATTTATATATGCATCTCCATGGAAACCTGGTTCAATGACAGCATTCTATTCAGTGCAAGGTTTCAATGCCTATCACATGTCCAGGACCACCACATTAGATGAAGGCATTAAAGGTGGCAGTGTCTCCATATTCCTGAAAAAACATTTTACCTCCAGAATCATTAGACAAGATAAAGACCTGAAACTCCTCCACATCCAAATTACTATTAAGAACACCCCTTATCATGTCTTAGTTAATGCTAGGTCCCCATTTATATTCCCCAAAGCCCATACCTCCTACCTAACTAGTAGAAATTCCCTATGTATTAAGCCAAACACCATTATCCTAGGAGATTTCAACTACCTCTCCATTAACTTGGAGACATATACGTCCTCAAGCATGTATGCACAGAAATTTCTAGACTTTATCAATATAAACTCTCTGGATGAGTTAGTCCTCACCCTAACCAGAGGCTATAAAATCCTGGACTTGGTCCTTACCAAAATGAGTCAGATTTGCTCCTCACCAATTGAAATCTCCTCTCCACAAATCAGTCATATTCACTTTAAGACTGAAGCCAGGAGCATCTTCCAATACCTCAGTATTCAGAGATTATGCCAAGGTAATCCACTAAACCTGAGAGATGACGTGACTAAATTTAAAATCCTCTTACAACCTGATGACTTCACTGGTTATGTGAAATCCTTTATTGCTAAATTCTATACATATATAAATAGTTGTGTGACGCCCCTGCACTGGCCCAGTAATCAAGGAGCCTCAATCCTCACCACTAGCACCAGTGAGGAACGTACACATTGGGAGGATGACAAGTACACAGACAGTAAAGTACAATTTCCCTTAAGAGCACACAGAGATCATAGTCAGTCTGGGGCTAGTTTCTCCCTCTTTCTCCAGATTCACAATAAGACTCTCCAATGGCAGAGCTATAGGGTTAAAATCTCAGCTGAGTGGCCAAGCTAAGACCTCCAGCACCCTCTCTGTCCAACCAGTGATTCTTGTCCCTGTCCAAGTAGCTGACACGCACATACTCCTGGGAAAGGCTGGCACAGGTTTACTAGCTATGCCCCTTTCTGCCCAGACTATAAGGTAGTACCGGCTGCCACCAGCCACCCTTACTTATTAGCTACTATAAGGCCCTTACCAAAGGGTGTCCAATCCTACTGTGTAATGTTACTATTATCCAAATGGTAAGTGTGACCAAGATTAAGGCTATTTAGGAGTGGCCTATACAGTGTCACCAAATACATATGCAAGTACACTAAGAGCTTAAATATCTCTAAACAAACCTGCCACAATTAAAAGGTTTAAATATATTTAATAATAAATAATAAAAGAACAAGACAATACTCAATCAACAAAGTAACTACAGGGTTCAGAATCACAGGAAATATTTTAAAACAACATTGCAGGACAGTCTCAAATAAATACAGAAAACATCTAAACTAATCTTTACTGTATTCCTAACTATCTCTAAAAGAAACGATGCCCTAAGTAACTTACTTACAGAACAAGGCAAATGTAGTGCTGATGGTGAGTGGATGTTTCTAGATCCAGGACAAGATACAAAATGCACACACTTTCTCTGAGACAGTTCTTAAATTAATAATCAGCATTACTGCTGGGTTAGCTCAGATGACATCACTCTTTGTCACCTGCCTTCAGTTCCCAGGCTAACCAGTTACTAACATTTCTGTGTTAAAAATACTTATCTCACAGATGTGCAGCTGCTAGGAAGTCACAGAGCAATAAAAACACTTAACATTTTAAACCTAGTAAATAAAATTACTTTCAAGACAATAGAAAAACCTCTAGCTCTAGACATTGTGTCTGCTTGCTGCACTGAAACTACTTTTATAGCACATCGTAAAGCACTTTTAATTTCAACTTTTTTTGAGGTTTTGCAAGTTAACTCTGTATGTTCCAGATTCTACTATTAAAACATACATTTGCACAGGTATATAGTTTATATACATTTCTGTTCTTTTCCAGTAGGGTACACTGTGGTTACATTCTTGAAGCTCAGTACATAACATCAGTTCAACACATACTTCTGCACCAGTAGTTTAATATCCACATAACATATAGTTCTCTTACATTTGTAAGACAAACATATGAATCATAAGAATAAAACAAAAAAAAAGACGAGAAAATGCACCACACACCAGTTTATTAAATGTTAATCGTGGCCCAAATTTCCAATTGCTCCAAAGCACTGTCTGGTTAAATGAATTGCTCAATGTCACATAGTAGGTAAATGAAGGTGGAAAGATTCAAACCTTGCACCCTTGCCCCAGGAAGCATTAACAAAGTAGAACTTTAATCCACTGTGCCAGCTGCAGGAGTAATAGCTTTTAACTAAATGGAGAAATTCTATACAATCCAATCTTGCAGAAAAGACTGTATCACAGTAATATGTAATAACGACTACATAATGAATGCTGAAGATCAGATGGTTCTGATCATCACTCTGAAAAATGCAGACTATATGACTTGACAAATATCAACCCCTTTGTAGTTGCTGGAGGCTGTAAAGAACTACTGTATCATCATCATCATCAATCCCCTTTTTGCCATTTTCTACATGGGGTTGGAGTGTTGTGTCATCTGTTGCCATCTCTCTATTCAATGCCACTCTCCTACCTTCTTTGACACTCATGCTTGACTGTCACAAGTCTTCTGTCACACAGTCCATCTCCCTCTTTGCTGGACACTCTCATTTCTTCTTGTTTTCTTTCTGTTTGTCCCAAATCTTCTTCGCCAGATTGTCTTCTGCTTTTCTGCATATGTGTCTGAACCATCATAATCTGTTATCTTTGACTTGTTCTGCAATTGGGGATACTTTGGCTTCTGCTCTTATGTCCTCATTTCTTCTTCTGTCCCACAATGTGCATCCTAAAACCCTTCTCAGGCACTTCATTTCCATCACCTCTAGCTTCCTCAGCTGCACTGCCTTTACTGCCCAGGTTTCTGTACCATACAGTAGTATGGATCACACCACTGTTTTGTACACCTTACTTTTCAGGTTCTTTGGAATTCTTCTGTCATACACTACCCCTGACACTCCATACTGTTTGGCTTCAGCCCCTCTAATTCTAACTTTGACCTCCTCATTCAGACTTCCCTCTCCTCCACCACCCCTCCCAGACAATTGAAGCTGTTAACCCTTTCCATTGTTTTCTTTCTATCTCAGTTCTCAGCTTCTTCTGATTTCCCAAATTTGCTGCCATTACAACTGTCTTATCTGTAGTCAGTTTCATGCCACTTGCCTGCAGTTTGTCATTTCATTCCCCTATCCTTTGCTTATGTCCTTGCTCAGTGTCTGCCTGTAATCCCACATTTCGTGAATACAGCAACTTTGTTGATCTGTTTTCTCTGACCTGTTTCCTAACATAGCCTATCACCAGTATAAATAGCAGTGGGCTCAGACCTGTACCCTGATGCACACCCACTCCCACTGGGAATCCATATGTGAGACCAAACACTGCTCGTACTTGAGTCATTGAGTCCTTGTACATAGGTTGCACTAATTTTACCACTGTTTCTGGGACTTTGAACCACAACAGGACTGCCCAAATCAGCTTTTTGGGACCTTGTCATATGATTCTCAAAGTCTAGGAATGCCTAGTTGGACTCTTTCCTCATTTCTAGCTTCTTCTCAAGTATCTGTCTCACTGCAAACATTGTGTCAGTTGTGCTGCACTCTGATCTGAATCTGGACTGCTCATTTGACATGTTACTTTCTACTACTCTGTGTATTTGTTTATCAATCACCCTCTCCAGAATTTTCATGCACTGTGATAGCAGTTTGATGCCTCTATACTGCCCACAGTTGTGAATGTCCTCTTTGTGTTTGAGCACTGGCACTTGTATGCTTATTCTCCAGTTGTCTGGGATACATATTTCTCTCCATACTGCTATGAGTACCCTCAGGAGACATTTTTCCCCTATCTCACCCAACACGTTTATCATAGCTGCTGTGACATCATCTGAGCCTGCTGCTTACCATAACTTCATTTTCCTTAGTGCTGTTCTTAGTTCTATGGTTGGTTCCTCCTCTTCTTTCTTTGTAGACTACAAAGGTGCACACCGTCTACCTTGACCTGCCCAAAACCTTTGACACTATTCCCCACTTGGGCATAATAGATAAACTCTCTCAACTAGGCATCAATCCATATGTTGCCAGATGGGTAGCAAACTGGCTCACTGATAGGACTCATGTAGTCAAAATAGGGGAAGCCACCTCAAGCAGTAGAACTGTAACCAGCAGCATACCCCAGGGTTTGGTCTTGGGGCCTCTGTTATTTGGTATATACTTTTCTGAGATGCAGGCCACAACCAGTAGGCTATGGTTGATCAAGTTTGAAGATGAATGCAAGCTGGGTGCTGTCATCATTTCCCCTAATGATGTGGATATCCTCCAAGAGGGTCTAACTCAGACAAATAACTGGTGCCAGAAACATGGTCTCAAGCTGAATACAAAAAATGCATCATCATCCCCTTTGGGGAAAGTGACATCCCCACATATTATCACATTAATAACAACATTCTAAGCACGCAATCAGTTGTGAGGGAATTGGGCACCCAGGTTGATAGAAACCTGACTTTTGACCACCATGTTGCTTCTGCTGTACGGAAAGCTTTCTACATGGCCCACTTCATAAGTAAGGCTATCTCATCCAGGGACAAGGAGGTCATAACATCCCTGTATTCTTCCCTTATAAGGCCCATTATTGAGTATAATGCTCCTTTCGGCATGTACCTCGCAAAGCACATGCAACAGCTGGTGAGATCACAGAGGTTCCTCACCAGGAGAATCCAGGGCCTCAAACATCTACCATACAAAGATAGGCTAAAAGCTCTATCCCTCTACTCAGTTTCATACAGACTCGTCAGAGGTGACCTCTGTCTGGCATACAAGATGATCATGGACCCCACCTTGATGGGACTGCTGCATATCTGCAAGAAAAAGCTCCACTAGTGTAACCCACACACTTGGCCTCAGCCTAGTCTCTGACATCAATAAGACTTGTTGGTGAGACAGATTTGTGTCCCAGAGACTCCCCCCATCTATGGAATAGACTCACTCTCCACATCAAGCAGAGTACCTCTTTACCCCTTTTTAAGTGCAACCTGGATAACTGGATGGGAAACACAAAATATACTCATGGGATTCCACCCGTGCCCTTGCTGGACAGGGGCATCAGGTGCTGATTTGCCTAAACATGGGCTAAACCCTTGACTAGGCTTATAAGGGCCTCAAGGCCAATAGCCTAGTAACCTCCTATGATCCTATGTCTGGGGCAGTACAGTTTCTGTGCTATCATCTTGATTCAGAAGCTGCTGGAAATACTCCTTCCATCAATGTTTGATATCCTGTAGACTGGTGAGCAGGTTGTTGCTGGCATTCCTTATGACTATCTTCTTTATCTTTCTGCCTTTGCCTTGCACCCTAATAGTTTCTTTATGCCATTTAATGAATCACTTTCCAGAAGCTGTGAGAGTCCCTCTGATGCCTTGTTCTATGCTAGTGCAACTCCTTTAACCTTATTCTCAGCCAACCAATATTCCTTCCTAGCCTGGTCCTTCTTTTCTATCTCCCACTTTTTTCTGCACTTCTTTATTTTGATGACTTCCTGGATTTCTGCATTCCACCACCAACTTTCCTTATGTACCTTATGTCAATACCTGGCTCGAGAGCATATCTGTTCTGTAGTACTCACACATGCTGTTTTGAGGCTCTACTATTCTTCTTCAACTCTACCTATTTTGTTCTTATCCTGAGATGCTAGATACTTGTGTAATTCCTTGAACTCTTCTACTTTCTCTCCAGTCAACTTTCAAGTCTTCAATCTGGTCTCTGTTGACCTTAGGGCCTTCCCTGACCACTGCTTGCACCTGACTGTGGCAGCCAGTGGTTTATGCTGTGGGTCAGCTGTTTCACTGTGGATGACTTTGTAGTTGCTGATTCTACCTCATTGCCCTTTCCTTACTAGGAAGAAGTCTACCTGAGTTGCATTGTGGCCACTCTCTCTCTCTCTTTCTTTTTTTTTTTTTTTTTTTTTACTAAACACTTTTATTGAATTATCACTTGTGACATAAGCAAATTTCTAATTATATAAAAGTAATCAAACTGCATTAACAAGTTCACGTTTACAAACATTTTACTTCATATATATTGTTATATATATTATAACCTATGCAACATTACATAAATTATTCAGTTCCTGCCCCTTTTTTAACAAGGAACATCTTTATTAAACCATCACTTACGACATAGGCAATCATACATTTATATAAATGAAAACAAACCACAGACACAATCCTAGTTACAAGCATTTTACATCACAAATCATATTGACACACTCCCAGTTGCAAACATTATACATCACTTATAATCTACCCAGTCATTTTCAGTCAAACATTACATAACTCATTTAAGCCCTGCCTTCTTTTAAACCTCATCCCTCCCTGTATGTATTGTACCCACAATTCCCATTTGTTTCCTATGTAGTTTGCTCCTATGCTTTTCTAAAGATCTCAATTCCACTTGTTTTATTTCTCTTAGTATATTCACTACTTTTAGTACAGCTGGTTTAGATTTTGATTTCCATTTTCCAGTAATTGCTTTTTTGGTAGCCAACATAATTAGACACAGCAAGGCCTTACCATGTCTAGGCAATTCTGATTCTGTATCATAGCTCAGAAAAATCATCTTCCTCGTCACACCAATCTGCCCACCAAGCATCTCCGATGGTGCATCCTGCAGGGAATCCTTATAGTCCGCCTTCACTGCACTCCCAGTAAAATATGTTCCCAATTACCTCTTTCTTCTCCATCACAACTCCAACATTTGCTGTCTACCTGAGTAAAAATTCTCTGGAATCTATTTGGGGTATAAAAATCTCTATGCAAACATTTCCAAGCAAAAATCCTAAATCTTCTAGATTTTGTTGCATATTTGGAAGACATACATATATCCTCCCATTGTTTTTTTGTGAATTGCTTATCCAGTCTCTCTTCCCAATACTTTCTAACCTCCTGTGATTGATTCTTATAGTTGTGCAATATTTTATATGCACTACTAATTATTCCTTTTTAGTGGCAGCTTCTGTTCTAGAGTCTACTAAAACTCTACCAGTGCTGGTCTTTCATTTAGGACCCCCTATTTCTTTCTCTTTTCCTATACTCTGACATCAATCCCTGATAGTAAAGGCAGTCTCTAAACTGCAGTCCAAATAAATTTGTGGCGTCTTCCCATTCTATCATCTTTCCCTCTCTTGTTATTTGCTCCCAATACCTTGGTTCCTTTGCCAGTTTTCTCCAATAAATTCCAGCCCTATCTTGCCTATTATCTGTATCCCTAATTGCAGTCATCCCTATTGGCAGAATCTCCTTTCTCCATTCCCATGTTGGGTTAGTTCTTAGGATACTTTATGCTACTTTATAGATGTAATATTCTATATGATTACTGCTTGTCTCCTTAAAGGCACACATCCAAACTCCCAGTCTCTCCTTATTTCTTGAGTATCCCCCTGTTTCATCATTATCACTTTCCACTTTGAATTATAGTTTTCTGCTTGTGCTATGTATAGGAGCCTTAACTGTGTGGCTCTGAAATACCCCCTTAAAATCAGGTAATCCCAATCTGCCCTGTTCTACTGGAAGAATCAGCTTATCCCACTTGACTCCTGCCATCTTTCCCTCCCTGATAGGTTTTCATCTCTTTATTAATTGCTATCCACAGCTTCTCCAGTGGTTGATAAAAATGTGCCTGACCTGTGTATAAGACTAATGGGACTAAAAACATTTTAACTGCTTGTATCTTCTGATCTATATCCATATAACAAAGCTTCTATTTTCTCAGTTTTTGTATTATCTTTTGCTTAGTCATTTCTTTTCCCACATATCCTTAGCTGACACCCCAAAATAATTTTTAATCCATAATCCTAAATACTTAATTTTATCAAGTTCCCATAAATATGGATTTTGCTGAATCAATTCATATGTGAGTACATCATTTACTGCTATTGCCTTTGTTTTAGCTTCATTAATTTTGTATCCCAAAAAAATCTGAAACTGTCACAGAATGTTACACAACACTGTAATGTCTCTTTCTGGTTTTGCATGCATAAAATAATATCATCTGTAAATAGAACCAGCTTTTCTTGACTAAGAGGAGAGGACCCAGGACTGAACCCTGTGGAACTCCACTAGTGATGGATCGGCTGTCTGACTTGGAGTCAGCTACTTTAACACTGTGGGCTCTATTTGTGAGCCAGTTTGCAACCCACCTAGTGATATAGGGGTTGATGCCTAGCTTACTGAGTTTTTCTATGATTCCTGAGTGGGGAATTGTATCAAAGGCCTTGGCCAGATCAAGGTAGCCTGTGTGAACCACTTTGCTTTCATCCACAGCTCTGGTGACTGACTCAGAGAAGTCAACCAAGTTGAGCAGGCATGATCTACCAATTATGTCCTTGAATTTCTGAGTCCCTTATTTTCTTTGCCAATGGTTCTAAATATAATGCAATCAACAAAGGGTAAAAAGGACACCCCTGCCTTGTTCCTCTGCTCAAGCAGAAATTATCACAGAGGACCCCACCCACTTTAATTTTCACCTTTGATCACTCATATATCCTCCTAATCAACCTTATATATTTTTCAGGAAATGCAAATGCTTCCATTGCCCTGCTCATAAAGTCCCAGCTTACTCTGTCAAATGCTTTCTCTGCATCAGGACTCACGAACAACAATGGTATTTTTTTACATTCTGCTTCCCTCTGGATCATCAATGTTCTGTTAATGTTGTCAAATGTTTGCCTCCCCTCCACCAAACCACATTGATCCATATTTATCAATTTTGGCATTACTTTTGTCATTCCTTTAGCCATTATAGACATAAACACCTTAGAGTCATGGTTTAGCATTGAAATGGGCCTGTATGAAGCTGTATCTGAGGGATCTTTACTCTGTTTAGGTATTACAGCTACTACTGCTTTCTTCCAGGATGTTGGTACTTCTCCTCATCTTAAAATACGTTAAACAAAACCTTCCAGATCTTCATCAGTTTTCTCTCTCCTAGCTTCCAAACTTCCACAGGAATACCATTTACTCCTGGGAACTTTCCTGTAGATTGGTTATACATCACAATTCTTATCTCATCTCTTCCTATCCTAACCGTTAGTAATTGAGCTGCATTTACCTCTAACCCTGACATATTTAATTCTTCCATAAACATTTCCATTTGCAGCTTTTCTTGATTTCCATATTTTTCTGCTTTATATAGATTTTCATATAATTTCCAAAATATTTCTAATATCTCTATAGGATCTCTTGTTACCTTCCTTGTTATAAGCTCCCTAAGCCTGGCAACAGCCCTTTCTACTTTCTGTTGCCTGAGTCATTGTGATAAAAGTTTTTGTGCTCTAGTGTTATTATTAACATAAACAGTTGCTTAACAGCAGTCTTTCTAAACTCTTGTATATTATTAAGATAATCCCTTATTTTCTGCTTAGCATTCTGCAGCTGATCCTCATCTTGTTCTGTGAGATTCTCCCTGTTTTGCAATACTTTAACATTTGTCAGTCCCTGTAAATAATTTGTTACTTCTTAACAATAGCTTCCTTTCTTTTATTTCCACCATATTTTTAAACTCCATTTTTATCCCAATCCCCAGCTATATTTTCAGAAGTAATTTCTATCCTCTCAAATAGCTTCTGAATAATCTCCACTGCCCATTCCTTAAATGCCTCTGTTTTTAACAGATAGGGAGGAAAGTACCAGTGTTTCATTTTTATTCCATTACCCTGTGTTTTTATTTTAGTTATTATTGGTGCATGATTTGAAATAGTTTTTTGGTACGTATCAAGAATTTAAATTAAATGCACATGTTCCTGTGAAGTGTAAATTCTGTCTCGCATAGCCCAGTTTTTACATCTTGGGAAATAATATGTAAATTCACTCTGAACTCCTATTACTGAATTCACATCTTCCATGTGAAATATTTTCATAGCTTTCTTCAAATATCTACTCTCCTTTGTTATGTTTTCCCTTCTGGACCACCCCCCAGAGATATCTTCACTGCTGCAAATCAAATTCCAGTCCCCCTTTAATATTTTCCCTTCTGGGTACTCCCAGACACATCTTCACTGCTGCAAATCAGATTATAGTCCCCACCTGTAAGTAATATTCCTTGCTAAAAACTAATGATTTGTCCTAGAATTTTCTTAAGCTCCATTATAGCAAGTTTAGGCGGAATATAAATGCATGCCAATGTAATACTCCTCCCTTGCCAATACCCCCTTAGCACTACAAATCTGTCACTATTATCCTTTCTATCCTCTTCTGTTACTACTGGCTGTTCTCTTGCAATTAAATATTCCTTTTTTCCTTTATCCCAAATATTCTGCTAAATAACCGTCCTGAAAAACTTTATTAAATTCACATGTTCAGTTCTTTCCAAGTGTGTCTCCTGTAACATAGCTATTTGTACTCTACTACATTTTATTAATATAGTTCACTATTCTTTCTTTTTTGTATTTATATGTGAAACCAATGACATTTAAAGACATTACAGAAAGCATGATTGTATTAAAAAGTTATTATTCTCACCTACACCTTTTTTGTTAAATGTCTAGTTCCAGCTTTTGTGTTACATGCATGCACAGTTTGGCAAGCTGAACTTTTATATAGTTGTTTCTTGTCATATCCATTTGAGCCTGTGTCACATCTTACAAAACTTTTTGTTTTATTGAAAGCCTTTAAACAAAAAAGCAAACCCCCATTATCCCCCTAAAACCTATTCATTTAATATTAACACACAAAACTATGTACTTCTTCAAATATTGAAGTTTTACCCTTATTATTATTATTATTATTATTATTATTATTATTACCATTGTTCCCATAATAGGAACAAATGTCTCAAACTGACAGCCACACTTACAGACCTGAGTTAACCTAAAAGAAAGGTTATCCAGGCTGAGACACATGGTGCAGCCTGTGCTTCTACTAAGTGGTTACTGGTTTTGCATTATCTTTAAGCTCTCTCAGCTGGGAAAACCCCTGAATGCTTTCAGAGAATATTATCTCCTAGCCGGTTTCTCTATTCTTTTTTCCTGAGCTAATCACTCTTCACTAGACAGCAACCAATTTCTCTTTATCAGAATATCTCCACAGAGACATGAGAACCAGACAGCCAATTTATCATTGTCAGATTGATTCCATGGAGACACAAGGGCCCGCTACAGAATTGCTACTAATCATACATTCATTTGCTACAAAAAGCCTCATAATATTCCATATTCTTTTTCATTTACTTACTTTCTTTTAAAACTTGTTACTAAATCAGTCTAAGGTCCTTAAACCAGTCATTCCCCTATGCAAGAATGAGAAAAAGCGCATCAATTTTTTTCTTTTTTTACATTGCAGTGCTTACATTTCTTAAAACTGAAGAAGAAAGAGAGAATGGAGAAAGAAAGGAAAAAAGAACAGCAGCACTTATTTACAATCCCCATTACACTTAAAAATAACTGAGAAAACTTTATAGCATGCAAACAAAATCATATACCACAAAAATAGCACTATTTAGAAAAAAAGTGTTTTCTTTACTTACAGTTAACTTTCTCCCCTCTTTCCACCTCCCCAAAGCATTTTCCCAAAATTAATGACATGAAGTAGGGCATATACTTTAGAGTCCCCCACAAGTCCAACAAATTCTGAAAAAGTCCAATAGCTCCAGATTTTCTTGTTGTGTCATATTTCAGAAATATAATTACTGGACTGTAAGCCCACATTAAACTACTAGTTTCATTACCATTCATCTCCATCTCCCAAATCCTATCTCTGCTTCATTTCCAGTGTACTCTCTATTCTTCTAGTCAACTCTCATGCTTCTTTCATTCCCTCTAACATTTTCTGTTGAAACAATGGAAAAGCTTTCACAGGTACAGCCTCTCTGTCATTTTTATTACCAGAAGAAAAAGAAGCAGAATCTCATTCTGTTTCACAGCTCACTTTTTTGGACAAACTTTTGTATTTCCTCCTTAGCATGTACTTCATCAAAAAATAATTCTGCCCCTTCAGGGAAAAATACTTTGCAGACAGCTGGGTACAGCAATTTGAATCTCACATCTGCATCTTGACATTCCATGAAGAGTGGAATGAAGTTGCTCCTCTTCTGCCTTGTGTACAATGAGTAGTCATTATCCATAAACACTGTGCTGTCTCCCACTTTTAGTATTTTGTCCTTCTGCCGCAATTTTATCATAATCAACTCCTTCTGCTGGTAGGATTACATCTTTAGTATTAAAAGTCTAGGCTGCATTTTAATAGCCAGGTTTGGAGCATAAACATGATGTGCCCTTTCAACTAACAACTCCTGCTGTGGAATACTAGTCCAGTTGCTTATTTGTGCTTTCATAAAATTAATGCAGTCTGTTCCTTCCAGCTTCACTAGTACAGTTGAAAATCTCAGGTCTATATTATAATCTTGAAGGTTTAAAACTTCGAATCATTAAAGATCGAACTTTAGTGATCGAAGTCTTAAACCACTGAAGCCAAAAAAAATGTTAAATTAAAAAAAACTAAATAGTGTGTAGGCAGGGGGGCAAGCCCCCCTGCACCTCCCATACCACCTACTTAAATATACCAACTCCAAGAATGCACTACATTGAAGTAAATGAAAATCTCCCGTATGGAGATTTTCCATTTAAACTTTCGTTGTAGTGCGCATTCGGTATTCTTGTGTCGACAATATCATATTCGATATTGTCAGACTTTGAGATTTTAATATAGACCCAAAAAATCTCAGGTTTTTGCTACATGCTCTGTCCTCTAATTCTGTTATTTTTTGAAACATCTCTTCCTGAACAGTCTCATATTCAGCCAGCCTTTTCTTCATTTCAGCCTTTGCTTTTTGCAACTTTATCACCTCATCTGAATATCTGTTTAAAGCTTCTTCCATTTTTTCCAGCCTTTTGTTTGTGTTGATATGCTCCATCAGTGTTTTGTTTATTTTAACCAGGTCTGTATGCAGTTGTCTTATACCTTCCTGTAGGTTACTGGAAGTTGTGCCTGGAAGTTGCATTGCTTTTTGCTGAACAGTTGCACTACTTTCCCCAGTCAGTGTTTCTTCCACACTTTTTGTAGCTGTTTTTTTCCAGGCGCTCTGTATTTCTTTTTTCATGGCTTCCAGGTAGTACACTTGCTAGCCAGTTACTGGAATTTACCCATAAATACAAAAGTCTACTAGCCTTCTCTGTTGAGTTTCTGTTTTCACACTGGGAGAGCTAGAATTAAGCTGTTACTCAATTTGCAGCCATCTTGGAAATCCACATTTTGGCTACTCCTGTATGTGACCTTGTAACTGTCTCCCTTTCTGAACCATGTGTTGATGACAATCAAGCCATTTGCCAGACAGATGTCTAGAATGGCCTGTCCTTCTTTATTCCTGTTGCCCCACAGAATGGCCTCTCCTTCTTTATTCTTGTTGTCCCACCTATGTGGATCCAGCCAGTCCTCATATCCTGTTCTGTCTGTCCTGATATGTGCATTCAGGTCACCCATTATCAACACCAATTCCTGTTGTCCTTCTTTATCTAGCAGGTCCTGCAGCTGCTGTCTAAAAGCATTCTTTTTTCTCATTATCACTACCCTGCTGTAGGGCACAGGCAGAGATTATGAATACTGCCCTGTCATTAGGCTGGAGTCTGATTGCCATCAGTCTGTCACCAATTCTGAGGACATCCCTCACTGTCTTCTGCAACTTCTCCCTCATCACAATTCACACACCATTTCTGGCCTTTCCTCCTCCTCCTGAGTAGTAGACTCTGGATCACAAGCCAAGTGGCTTTGCTGCACTGCCCTTCCATCTTCTCTTCTGGATACAGAGGATGTCCAGCCTCCTCCTTACCATCATGTCACCTACTTCCCATCTCCATCCTGTCAATGGACCTACACTGAGTGTAGCAATTCTTAGTTCATGCTTGGCAGGTTGGTTGGTTTTACTTCCAGCTTTCACTCAACAGAGCAATCCCAGGTTACCCATTTCTGGCAATTGGACAATAGCTTATTGACCCAGGGCTCCTGGGCTTTATGGTGGGCACACACTGGCCAATAAGGACTCATTTAGCATGGGTCCCTGGTGTAGGTTAGAGTAGGCTGGGTCCTCATAGGTTCATAGGTAGGTACTAGGCTATCGGCCCAAGGGCCTAAGTAAGCCTAGCCTACAAAGTTCCCTGGCTTACGCCAACCCAAGAAAGTTAATTTCCTGTACCCCTGTCGAGCAGAGCCACAGAAGTTATCCCTGAGGTGTATTTCCTATTTCCCATCCACTCATCAAGATTTTTCTTGAAGAGTGTTTATGAGGAACTTTGCTAGACATAGATGGGTAGCCTGTTCCAGAGTATGGGAAGTCTCTGGGACAGGAATCTATCCCTCCAGCAAGTTCTGTTTATTGTGGTGATGAGGTTTATGTCCCTAGAGCGTTTAGCTCGGAGGGATTGAGATTTCTTTAGGTGTAGCATGTCTAATAGCTCTGGGTTTGACATAGCTTTATATGTTAGGCAGAGATCACCTTGGAGTAGGCGATATGCTACAGAGTAAAGCTGGAGTTTTTTGAGATGATCAGTGCAGGGCATCTGTTTGAGGCCAGTAATACTCTTTGTGAGGTACTTCTGTGGCCTTTCCAGCTGTTGCAGATGTCTTGTCAGGTACATTCCAAAAGGGACGTTGTACTCTATAATGGGTCTAATGAGTGTCGAGTAGAGGGAAACAATGACCTCTTTTTTCCTGGATGAGAACCCTTTTGTGATGAGGTGTGCCATGTCGAAGGATTTCCTGACTACTGTGACAATGTGATTATCAAAGAAGAGACTATTGTCCACCTGGGTCCCAAGGTCTCTTATCACACATTTGGTGTTAAGAAGATTGCTGCCTATGTGGTAGTTCATGGGTACAGAGTTTTTACCAAAGGGGATACCAATGCACTTTTTGGCATTGAGCTTGAGGGCATGGCTCTGACACCAGGCATCTGTCTCAGTGAGACCCCTCTGTAGGATGTCCACATCATTTGGGGACTTGACTATAGCTCCTAGTTTGCAGTCATCTGCGAACTTCATTAGCCAGTGACCTTCTGTGTTAGTCTGTACTTCAGAGAAGTAGATACCAAACAGGAGAAGTCCCAGGACTGAACCCTATGGTACTCCACTTGTCACTGGTTTGAAGTCAGATTTGGAGTCTGCAACTTTTACAGTGTGGGTTCTGTCAGTGAGCCAGCTGGCAACCCATCTTGTGACATAGGGGTTTATGCGTCTATATCATGTTATCAAAATCTTACTACATCGAATCACTAAAGGTCGACTTCTAGTGATCAATGTAGTAAAACATCGACTAACGTTTAAAAAAAACAAAAACAAACAAAAATAAAAACGAACTAGCATAGGCAGGGGGGCAAACACTCCTGCACTCCCACACCCCCCTACCTAAATATTCCAACTCCCAGACCGCACTACATTGAAGTAAATGGAAATCTCCCCCTACAGAGATTTCTGTTTACCTGCACGATGTTCTGCACTTTCAATGTTGTGGTGCCGACAATATCAGCTTCGATATTGTCGGCTTTCGACATCATGAAGTAGACCTGGATTTATACCTAGTTTAGTGAGTTTAGCTATAATTCCAGAATGTGAGATGGTGTCAAAAGCCTTGGCGAGGTCAAGATAGGCTGTGTGAACCACCTTACCCTCGTCTATGGCTTTGGTGACTGCCTCAAAGAAGTCAACCAGGTTTAGGAGGCAAGATCTGCCTTTCACAAACCTGAACTGGGTGGGGCCCAGAGTTTGGAGTTTACCAATGTCTTTGCTTATGAATTCCATGATGATAACATTCCATAGCCTTGCAGACCAGGCTCATCAGGCTAATAGGGCGATAGTTCCCATGATTATTTGAGGAGTGGGATAACTGTTGCTGTGCACCATCCAGTGGGCACAAAGTCTGACGTGAGGCTATGACTGAACATGGTGCTTAGGTGGGGAGCCAGTTCGTTCTGAAATTTGTGTAAAATGCAGCATGGGATGTTGTCCGGTCCCATAGATGCTGTGTTTTTGGCTTTAGAGAGTGCTGCTTTTACCTGTGAAGTTGTGATTACAGGGACTCTGCATTCTTCTGGTATAGATATGGGCCCTTTTGGGGGTGAGAGGGGGGTAAAGTTAGCACTGAATCTATCTGCCAGGATGTTGGCAATATCAGTTGGTTCTGTAATTTTTGTGCCATTGTGCTGTAACTCAGAGCAGATCTGGGAGTTGCCATTGAGATTCTTGACATAGCTATAGAATGCTTTGTGGTTGTCCTTAGAATCAGTTGCACTCTTGTTTTCATAGCTAGCTTTGGAGGATCTTATAAGGGATCTCAGCTTCTTGTTGAGGCTGACCAGGAAGCTCCTCCACTCATGGGATTTTACTCTCTTTTGCAACAGTTTCTTCCTTCTGTTGTACAGTTTGTTTATGGCAGGGGACCACCAGATTGACTTCCTTTTTTGGAGGATAGCATCTTGGTTCTGTTTGGGATAGCATGATCCATGCACTCGTGTAAGTGCTTATAGAGTGCATTTGTGTAGGATTCAGTAGTCGTAACTGTATTGTCCATCTGCGTGGGTGTCATGAAGTTCACCACTTCTGTCTTAAGAAGCATAAAATTGGCTTTGGAGAATTTTTTTACCGTGGTTTCCTTAATGGGGAGTGGGGGCGGGATGTGGCTAGGTGATTAGCTTATGGTCAGATCTGTCCAACGAGGAGATGACTTCAGGTGTGGAGCACCGGTCACTCATGTTGGTAATGACTAGGTCTAGGATATTGTTGGCCCTGGTGGAGGTGTGGATAAGTTGATCCAGGGCATTGGAATTTATGAATTCCAGAAAGCGCTGAGAGAAGGAGTTGGTATATGAGTAGTTTTCCCAGTTAATGGTGGGGTAGTTCAAATCGCCCAATATTAGGGTGTTTGGTTGAACCCTAATATTTTCCAGTATATCAAGAAAAGAAGAGTAAGAATCCTGGGGCATGGTGGGGGGATCTGTAGCATGCTACAATTTGGATTGCAGTTTTGCCCAGAGTTAGTTGCACTTGGATAACCTCAGCTGCATTATGCTGAGCAACTAGCCTGGAGGTGTGGATATCCTTAATGAATATGGACACACCTCCGCCTTTGGTGTTCCGGTCCAGGTTAGATGGCCGGAAAGTGTGGTATGAGTTACAGCCTGGTAATGCAGGAGTGCTCTCTGGAGCCTTGAACCAGGTCTCAGTCACTGCACAGACATCGATGTTCTCCATTTTAAGGAGTGCCTCGAGTGAGTGCATTTTGAGATTTAGACTTGTAGCATTGAGTAGTATTACCCTCAGTTTTTGCTTGCCTGTTCCTGTTATGGTGGTGACTTTGTCATTTGAACCTTGCCTAAAAAAGGCACTATAGAGGCAGCAAGAGCCTTTGCCAGTATCCTGAATCCCAGGGGTGACAGGTGCAGGCCATCTCTGGCAAAGCATCATGGTCTGTCGACCATGTCGTCCCAGGCAGACAGATACTGGTCCCCTTAGAATGACACCTGATGCTTACCCAATTGTTGAAGTCAATCATTTTGTCCTTGTACTGCGGTATCATTCTGGGTGATGGCAGGATGCTACTCAGGGCTAGGGTCATACCTGCCTGGGCTACATGATAGGAGAGTTCTTCCATGTCTCTTTTCATGTAGTCTAGGGAGGTACATCTCAGGTCATTCACACCAACATGGACAATCACAGAGTCATATTTGTAATTGTTGTGGAATGACCTGAGTGCGTGGGTTATGTGGCGGATCCTGGCACCCGACAGGCAGCTGACAGTGACCTTCTTCTTGTTTAGCCTGGTGAGTGGGACATCAGTGTGCCTAACTATAGAGTCACCTATGACTAGTGTGTTGGGTACGTTGTTTGCCTTATGGGCTGTGGTTGAGTGGCACAATGAGTCTGTAGGCTATGTGTCATTTGGGTTGTGTTATTGGCGGGAGGTTGCTTGCATTTCTGCTTTGGAGGTCTCTGTTGCTTGAGCAGATTACTATTGAGAGCCTCTGTGAATGTTTTTGTGTTTCTATGTGTGGATTTTGGTGGTGTAGGTTTAGTGGGACTATGTGATGAGTGTGGTGTGGTGCAAGTGTTTACCTTCTCCTCTTGATTATCAAGTTCAGTCTTGGTTGAAGAGAGCTTTACTTCCAGTCTGGCTAGATAAATGCATCTCTCACAGGTTGTAAAGTTGGGTGGTAGGAGGAGAGGGTTGTCTGCTACATTGCTCCAAGATGCCCAGATTTATCAGATAGACAGGAGAGAACACTGGGAGCTAACCCTTGGACATGCCTGAATAAAAAAATATTTTCCTCTAGACAAGTGAGGAAAGTGAGTACAAGAGCTGTTACCAAAACTGTTTTCCTCTAGGTAATGAGGAAGGGTGAGTGCTGCAGTAATTTGTAGTTTATTTAGTGCTTACAACAAGTTCTGAACAAGTGCTGAGCATGGATAAGAAAATTCATGTGCTAAAACTAAGAATCTGTATCTGGATCGTATTGTAGATAGGCTACCTAGTGCTTACCACTCCCACTGATAAGCTAGAAGGCTTCCCTCCAACACAGAAAGGCTTGGGGGCACAGAAGCTTACAAACAGTCCTGGATACAGCAAATCTGTATCTGGACTAAACTAGTTACAGGGAAGCTGGAAAGCAAGCACAAATGCAGGCTTTTAAACCAGAAAGTTGAAAGAGATGGAAAAACTGCCCAAATGGCCAATAAACTACAATTTCTGGGCCAGAAACCACTCTTGTGGTAGATAGGCTACCTAGTGCTTACCACTCCCACTGATAAGCTAGAAGGCTTCCCTCCAACACAGAAAGGCTTGGGACACAGAAGCTTACAAACAGTCCTGGATATAGCAAATCTGTATCTGGATTAGACTACTTACAGGAAAGGCAGAAAACAAGCTTGGAATTTATATATATATATATATATATATATATATATATATATATATATATATATATATAGATATATATATATATATATATATATATATACATATATATATATATATATATTTTTTAGTTAAGTGCTTTCTCAAAAAGTTCTCTCTGTATTAGAAAGAATGAGCTAATGACAGTAGCAAAAACGCTTTAAATGCAGTACAAGCTAGCACGCTTGAGTGTGTAGTAATATTAAGGCAAATACAGTTTAAATAAATGCAGATAAGTTAAAAATGACAAAAACAAGTTTATGAAAAATCAAATAAGAGCACTTGAACACTTAAAAGCACCCATTTATCACCGTAAAATACCCATACCCAACATGACCAAATCACCTACAGCCATATTTTTACACCATTGATTGGCTACCCCTACCATGGTGCTCAGTCTGTGATAAAAAAGTACTGTAAAATATATTACTAAAATGCAACATGTTTAGACCATATTACACAATCCAGGCCTATTAATGAATTTATTCTTTAGTGCAGTTAATAAAGCTGCTGCAGTAATTATAGTAGTTTTTGTTCAAAACCAATAAGTCATACAAAAATTAGAAATATTACTTCAAACAACATATTGTTGTTTCGGGGGTAGGGGGTTATATGCTTGCAGGTCACTTACATCTCATTTTTGACCTTTCCAAGTCTTCTCTTTCATCAAGAATAGCTATCCCCTCTGACTTTACTCAGTACAGGTCTCACCTACTTGAATGGGTAACAATGCTGTAATGATGCAGCATAAACATCCAACAGCCAGATCATGGATGAAAGAGGCCTTATACATAGTAATGAATCAAAACCTTGCCAACTATAGCAATATCCCATTACTTGGCTTTCTCCAGTTACCACAAACACTGTTCAACCATATTAGTGTACATACTGTTTTGGTCTTTACTTTTACAATTAGCAGATATTTGGATTTCATTTAAAATGATTTCAAATTTTACCAAAAAAAGCACCAAACTGTTTTCTAAACAAAACAAAACACTGTCACATTGAAAACAGACGTAGCATGAGAAACAGTAAACTTCTCTTCCCTTCAAACTCACATTTAGTGAAAAAGCATCTGGCAACCCATTAAACTACAAGAGATATGCTGGGATTCAAATGCAAGTAGCATGCAATGAAGTACTAGTTACCATCTATGTGAAGGGTGCCAGAATTTGAAAAGACAAATATAATGCATTTGTTAGCTTGCAACAATAGCCCACAGAACACAAATGCTCTTTTTCAAGAGCAGCCATGGAGTACTGTCTCATGAAGTAACTTGGCAGTGTCACATAGTAGACAAATGAAAGCAGATATAATCAAACAATGTACTACAGGAAGCAGATCTTTAACATCTCATAGCCTTACTCATCTACACAAAGTGCTAGACAAACTGTTGAAGCCTGTACAGTGCATTTCACATCTGTGTACCTGAAAAAACAAACTTCATGCTGTCCACTATATTCATAGCTAAATAATACACACAATGTCAACATTCAACAGAACAGGAAAACCAAGGATCATATCCAAAAAAACATGGCTCATATGATGATGTCCCTCCATACTGGTTCATAGGTTCATAGGAGATTACTAGGTTAATGGCTTATGTGCCCTTACAAGTTAAGCCATTATTACCGAAATGTTTCCTGATTTTTGAGCCCTAAGGGCTAGATGATGGCTTAGGTTTGTGTGTATGCCTTTGAGTATTTTAAAGACTGCCTCTGTCCATAAAGGACATAAGCACCACCCCAGGAGTGAATTTATGATTCCCATCCACTGATCCAAACTGCATTTGAAGAGGGTCAAGGAGGGTCTGCTTTACGTGAATATGAAGTTAGTTCCAGAGAAGGGGTAATCTCTCAAACACATATCTACTGTCCAGTATGCTTTGTTCATGTCACAGACCAGATTTAGATTTCTAGATCAGGTGGCATTGTGTAGTTTGTCTTGAATTTGTAACAGTTTCATCGGGGTTGGATTTGTGAGTGACTTGTAGGTTAGGCATTGACCATCCCTTAATAGTCAGTAGGTGACAGAGTAAATGGATAAGGCTTTTAGCTTATCCACATAAGACATGTTGGTTGCACTCTGTATTTTTTTTTTTGGGAAGGAGCCTATGAGACCACTTCAGCTGTTGCAAGTGCCTGGTCAAGTACATGCCAAAAAGTGCACTGTACTCAATTATTGATCTGATGAGGGGCAAGTACAGTGGGACTATAACTTCCTTGGATCTGGATGCCATACCTTTGCTTATAAACTGTGCCACATAGAAGGACTTCCTCATCACTGTGGACACAAGGCGGTCAACGTTCCGACAACTATCTATCAGTGTACTTAGATCTGTCACCTCTGAGTCCACTCTTAGGGTTGTGTTATTAATATTGTAATTTGTAGGGGTATTTGACTTCCCAAAGGGTATGACTATGCAATTTTTTGCATTTAGTTTTAGGCCATGGCTCTGGCACCAATCATTTGTATGAGCCAGAACCTTCTGAAGGATATCTACATCACTGGGGGATTGAATGACTGGCCCAACTTATTGTCATCAGCAAACTTAGTCAGCCAAAGGCCTTCTACATTAGCAGTGACTTCAAAGAAGTATATTCCAAACAGGAATGGTCACAGCACTGAGCCCTGCAGCACCCCACTAGTAAATTGGTTCTTGCTGGATCTGGATTCATCCACATTAACAATGTGTGTCCTGTCTGTGAGCCATTTGGCTATGCATCTAGTGATGTAGGAATTTGTGCCCAGTTTTGTGAGTTTATCTATAATACCTGAGTGTGGAATTATGTGAAATGCCTTAGCAAGATCAAGCTAGACAGTATGCACTGTTCTACCCTCATCCGTGTCCATACTGACTTTCTTAAAGAAGTCCACCAGACTGAGCAGGCATGACCTGCCCTTGACAAAGCTGAACTGGGTTGGGACCAGTGTTTGGAGGTTTCCTATGTTGTTATTTATCAGGTCCTTGATTATTTTTTCTATGGCCTTGCATAAAGACTAGTCAAACTTATGGGTCTGTAATTTCCAAGGTCTTTGGAGGCGTGGTTAAATAGAGATCCAAGTGGGTCTGATAAGTCTTGTTTCAAGCTATTTAAGAGGCATCCTGGGATATTGTAGGGACCCATCAAAGCTATGTTTTAGCTTTAGAGAGTGCAGTGGTGACCTGTTCTTTGGTGATAACTGGTAGAGGAATGCTGGAAAGTATTTTCTTGGGGGTAACTGGAGGTGACAGGGAGGTGAAATCTGAGCTAAATTTATCAACAAACAGATTTGCTATATCTTCTGAGTATAGGTGATGCCATCTACAACTAATTACGCACATTGTTGGGTGTTGCTCTTAAGATTGCAGACATAACTGAAAACTGCCTTATGGTTATCCTTAGCTTGGGAAGGTATTTTTGTTTAAAAATTTGCTTTTGAAGACTTGACCAGTCTCCTGATTTGTTTGGAATAATGAGGGAGTTTTTCGTCTAATGTGCACAATGTCTCTTAATTCTAGACAGGATTTTCTTTCTTTTGTTGTACAATCTATTTATACCAAGGAGTCCACCAGGGTGGCTTGTTTCTGTGGTTGGTCCTGGGATTATTTCAGTCTGGTACTGGCATTTCTTTGCAGTTGTTTATATGATCTTACAGGGCTTTTGTGCAAACCTCTGCACAGACTTTTGTGTTTTCTGAGTTTGGGGGATCTTGGAAACTAGCTATGACAATCACTTAATAGGAAATAGTTTGCCTTAGAAAAGATCTTAAAATGTTTGGGTTTACGTAGGGGTTTTAGTTGTATATTTATTTCAAGGGAGACCATTTTGTAATCTGAACTAACTAATGAGGGCATCACACTTGGGGTGGAGGTGCAACACTCTCCCATATTTGTGAGTACCAGGTCTAGGATATTTGTATCTCTAGTGGGAGTGCAAAGTAGCTACTCTAGGACATTTGCATCATTGACAAAGTCTAGAAATCTTTGAGGCTGCATGTTAGTGATCATGTTAATGGAGACGTAGTTGAAATCATCTATAATTATAGTATTGAGCTGAATGTTAAGTAATTCTAGTAAATTCAAATATGATGTATGGGTTTCCTGGTTCATGGTGGGGGACCTGTATCTAGAAGGGTATGGTAATGGATGTTTCCTATGGTTATTTGGACATGAAGTAGCTCAAGCATGTCATATTGTTTGATCAGTCTTGAGGTGTGCTTATGCTTTATGTAGATGGATACACCTCCACCTTTTGCCCTTTCTTGTGCAGTGGTTGATCAGAACATGTGAAAGGTATTATAGCCATGCACTGCTGGAGTGCTTTCCGTGGCTTTGAACCATGTTTCAGTAACTGCACAGACATAGTCTTCAGGGTGAGGAGTGCTTCCAGGAGTGTGATTTCTTGTAGAGACTCCTAGCATTGATCAGTAATACCTTTAGCTTACCCTGAGTAGATTTTGTTATGTTGGAAGGTTTGTCTGTTTGGCAGTGCCTGCAAAAGGCACTGTAGGGGTGGAAAATGTTTTGGCCAATATCTTTAAGCCTAGTGGTAACAGTGAAGACCATCCTTGACAAAGCAACATGGCTAATCAATATTGGACCCCTTTGAAATTACATCAACACCTAAGTCAACTATTAAACTCAATCATTTTATGATGGGATTGTGGTATCATCCTTAGAGACGGTAGAGTGCTGCTCAGTGTTAGGCTCATATGTGCATGTGACACATATTGTGAGAGCTCAATCATGTCTTTCTTCATATAGTCCAGAGAGGTATGTCTCAGATCATTTACGTCCACATGAATTATAAGTCATACTGGTACTTGGGGTTAAGTGACCTCAGTAAAAAACAAACTTGTCAAGAAAGTCACAGGCAAACTCCAACCGATGTGTTAGTTGCTTTTAATCAATGCACACTTTCGTTTGGGTCCCTGGCCAAACTTCCTCAGACTGTTAAAAAGTTTCATCTAAAAACATTCCAGTAAAATATAGCATAGCAAAATCACATGCTTCAACATCACCAGTGGTAGTGCACAACCCTCACATTAATCAACACAATAATTGTTAGCACCTATCTGCCCTTTACAAGCATCCATTACATGCCTAAGAACAAACAGTGGGTGGATAAACCTAACCTCACATTCACATATTTTAAAAAACCCTGTTAGATTAGGCTTTAAAAATGCAAGATAAATCTGGCAACAGTAAATCAAGTGTGGATGGAATCACTACTTAAAATAAATCCTATAAGAGTTAACATATCAAGCAGAGGGAGACAAATCCCTTACATAGGTACTTTAAGGATGCATCGGTCACAGAAAGGGAAAATGTCACCTTCTTGTTGAAATTTTATAAACACAAACAAACTATCGCATTGGTATAACATTCGGCACATTCTTACCATTTAGCCTTACTGTCAATGGCCTCACACGGCAACACAACACGCCCACTTAATTACGAGCGAGTTCTTATGGGTGGAGCTCTGAGAACAGAGGCCTGCCATCACATCAACTTTGTGAAGGAGGGGGTTGTATACATTTATTGCGCTGACTCCAGTTATCTTTGGAAATGTGTAAACTGGCTGAAAAAGAGCTATTTATATATAAAAAAAGAGCCATTATGAAGGTCCATATACGCCATCCAGCTTAAATGGGCCGTTGGCAGTAAGACTAAATGGTAAGAATGTGCCGAATGTTATACCAATGCGATAGTTTGTTTGTGTTTATAAAATTTCAACAAGAAGGTGACATGTTGCCTTTCTGTGACCGATGCATCCTTAAAGTACCTATGTAAGGGATTTGTCTCCCTCTGCTTGATATGTTAACTCTTATAGGGTTTATTTTAAGTAGTGATTCCATCTGCACTTGATTTACTGTTGCCAGATTTATCTTGCATTTTTAAATGCCTGATCTAACAGGATTTTTAAAATATGTGAATGTGAGGTTAGATTTATCCACCCACTGTTTGTTCTAAGGCATGTAATGGATGCTTGTAAAGGGCGGATAGGTGCTAACATTTATTATGGTGGTTAATGTGAGGGCTGTGCACTACCATTGGTGGTGTTGAAGCATGTGATTTTGCTATGTTATATTTTATTGGAATGTTTTTAGATGAAACTTTTTTACAGTCTGAGGATGTTTGGCCAGGGAGCCAAACGAAAGTGTGCATTGATTAAAAGCAACTAACACATTGGTTGGAGTTTGTCTGTGACTTTCTTGACCTGAGTGTTTGTGTGATCTGGCAAAACCTGGTCTGACAGGCAACTAATTGTACCCTTCTTCTTATCCATCCTGGTGAGAGGGACATCAATGTGTCTCACAATGGAGTCTCCTATGACCAAAATATTAGACTGTATGGTGTTATGCCTTATGGGGTTGGTAGTTGAAACAGAAAGAGATGTGGTTTTATGTGTTGTGGTGGGAATTGTCTTGTTTGTGTGCATGTGGAGTTTCTGAGGGCTGTATTTCAGAGGCCCTTCAGGTTTGGTTAAGTTGCATGTGAGTACCACTACATATGTGGGTCTATGTGTCTGGTCCTTTGTAAGTGTGATGAGTGTTGTGCATGTGTCACTCACAATCTGTTTGATGCTTTTTGTGTTTGTAGAGTAACTGGCACAATTTTTTTAGGTGGCTGTTTTTGCCTCCTAAAAATTGTTTTGCTTCCAGTGACATTATGTAACTACATCTTTCACATACGGTATTTGCCTGTTTCAGAATTATGCGGTTGTCAGTGTACTTAAGGCAATTGCTACATTGCCTCAGGATGCCTATATCCACTAAGCTAGATGCAGAGATAGCAGGAAAGTGCCTATCCATGGTTGCAGGTCCTTAATATGTGCTTTACAGAGGACAAGAATGGGGATGTTTGCAACCAGATGAGGGCTGGGTGCTTACTTATTGTAATCTGCAGCGAACCTATCTGGCGATGCTGCCCAGCATGCAAACCAGTTGTTTTTGAGCAGTGATAGTCCTGAGTGCTGTAATAGTGTAATCTGGAGCTAACTAAATGCGACAATGGTGTTCAGCGCACAGACTAGGTGCTCCTTGAGTAGCATGGGACTGTGGAAAATTTCAATAGTAGTTTTTATAGGAAAAGTACAACTTCTAGTGATTGTGTATGTACAGGGCACCACTAACCGCCTCTGTGCGAAGCAAACAGAAGCCTTATATACAAGCAGAAAAAAAAAGTTTTAAACTAGGTATGCGGAAAGGCCAATCAAATAAGCACACAATAAGCTGTCCAGCAGCCATTCCCACCTCAGATGGGTGAAATCAACTCTCTCCTACCACAACAATGCAGACTTTGACACTCTAAGTGTAAAATGACTGGTTTGGAGCCCAAATGTTAAGAAACCACAAAAATAAATGCCTAAAACACTGAAAACAGTAGATACACTGTATTTAGAGTACAACAGATGTAGAACAGCGGCCCTTACAGCAGTGGAAAAATGTAAGTTAAAACTCTAAGCAAGTGCAGGAAAAACAATAAATAGCACATGAATCTTTGAATGGAATGAAAACAAACAATATTAGTGCAAAATAATACATACTTTTGTTTTTCTTGCCAAGGATGGCTTCAAATGGCTTTTTTCTCTTCTAACTGTACATATGATATTCATTTTATTCACTTATTTATATCAAACTATTAAGGCAATTTTTGCTTATGTTTCACTATGTTGTTTCTCTGTTGCATTGTATTTTATTTTATTTTCCATGTAAATTATTTTGTTTTGCTGTATTCTGGAGCTTTTCTTCCCGGGCCTCTGCTGAAAAAGGGGTTTTGCCCAGTCAGACTATCCCGGTCACAAATGTCAAATAAATAATAACATAAATAAATAAATAAATGCATCCAAAATCTCTCAAACTCTCTGGCATTGTTGACAAACGATGAGCTGCTCTTGATCACTGAAACAAAGCTCACACAAACACGAAGCTTATAGACAAGCAGAAAAAAGAAAGTTTTAAACTAGCTATGCCCTTAAATGCACAGATTTCTTGCATTGGCTGGGAATCAGCCCAGGTCCACTGCTTGGTAGGCAGCAATGCTAACCACTGTACCACCAATACTGCAGTTAATTTAATTCTTTCCTTTAAACCATAACACCTCTGATTCAGAGGTAGTTACTAGGCTTGCAGTCCAGGGGGCCAATGAAAAGTCTAGTCCAAATTTCCAGTTGCCCCAAATGATTGGTTTAACGACTTGCTCAAGAACAGGGCATAAATATGAGGCAAAATATGAGATGTTCTGCAAAACTGGAAATAGACAAGAGATGACCACTCTAAATCACCTACATTTACAGAAGAACAAGTTTTGTGTTAACATGTATTATGTGAACCACAAAAACTATGAAACTGACTGACACTGACTGACTGTAATCCTCAGTGATTTACAAAAGAACGAGGAAAAAAAAGTGAATGGAGTGTCTGGCAGTTAGTGTGGATGATTAAGCTTTTGGGTCCAGTTCCTATGGTACAGCGTTCGACTCTGCACATGTTACTTAACTAGATAACCTCCTCTAAAACTACGGCATTTCACACACACATACACACAATGCTGTAAAAGTGATTGTTCTTTTCACAAACCTACAATATAAATGCAATTTCTCTATGAAACACAATGTAGCTACAACCTGACCAGCAGTACAGTGCTAATTTGCTCCAGCAATCCTTCTCTAGTAAAAGTGATTGCTCTATTAATCCTCTAAATCAAAGTGAACAGCAATCAGCAACATGACTCTATCCTTTGCCCTACCTAAAAAAATTTACCAGTTACTGGAAGTCTGTCATTCACTCTGAATCCTTCACTGGGAAAAAAGTTTGTTAGTGATGAGATATATGAAGGAAGAAAAAATGAAAAGAACTGAGACACTATGCGTAAAACGATTATATGGTTACTGGGAAGTGATACGTTGTTAAATAGGACCATTTTTAAAAACATTACCCTGCATAGTAACAACTGTGTCTTTCCATCCAGTTGTAATCCTAGCCACACCCCCTAGCACTATAAATCATGTGACATTTAATAATTATTTTTTATTACTCTTTTTTTTCTCTCTTTTCCATGACTAGCGATGTTGCACCTGGCAAATTCATAATTCTGTAGCACTCGCTTTGCTTATAAAGAAATTAACTGTTATTTAAGAAATTGATGTAGTAGGTGATCTCTGTTTCCATATTGATTTTAGCATTTGTTAAGAAATCAATGTCAGTCAATCAATCAAAGTAGCTTTATTGTCATTTAGACCATACATAATGCACAGCTGAATTGAATTTAGTTTCTCAGAGCACATGCACAAACACATAAAAACACAGCAACAGAGAAACACAGATACACAACAACAGCCATGACAACAGTGCAAGTGAAAGCCACAGAAAGCTTAAGCTCCAGCAAGCACGATTCCGCCATCTCCCTCTCCAACTCCAGCATATCCCAAGTCCAATCATGTCTTCAGCACCACAGACCCAAGTCCGATGCAAACAGAAAACTGACAGACAGAAATCGGACATTCGCTACTATATACGGAGCAACCGCCACTACCAGAAGGCCTGAATGGCCACAGCCAGCACAGCAATCTTCCAGTAATCCAATCATCCACACCAACACAGTTGCCATTCCATCGCCAACACATCATTAAGCCTCTCAAACTAAAAACGGATCACTCAGACCAACAATTTAATCCAGTCCTTTTAAAATCAAACCTTGGCCACCAAGGCTTGTCTTCGCTTCCACCATCCATATTTAGCACTCACACAAATTCACCAATGAAGGCCCAAAACATCCTTGTCCAATTCAGTGACACTCACAGCAAAAAAGCAACCCAACTCAACATGACACTATGGACATCACGGACACCACAGCACTTGTCAGGTCAAATGGACACCCATTGAATCACAAATCGAACTACAATTCACAAGATTCACAAGAAAATCAACATAAAAAACACAAAGGTACTATCTTTTAGAACTGAGTTATATAATTGATTTGAATTAATTCACAGTGAAGCAGAATCTGCTGCTTGTGTAACCTGTGCCTGGGGTTATTTACACATGATGAGTTTCAATTACCCATCTGTCAAACCACATGTGCTAGCATTAAAAACTGCAGAATGTAGATGTTGAAAGTTTCATAACTTGCACTTGAAGCAGCTAAATATTTCACCTATGCCTTTCCTAAATGGTGAATGTTAGTGTTGGAATTAATGGTTTATGCTAGTACTTTCAGCTTTACATACAAGCCATAAAGGTTAGAGCAACATAACTGGGCTGCAAAGTTACGCCTGTTATGATTTTTTTTCTCTGAGCATGTTCTGATTCTAGCAGCCTTGATTTGAAAATGTTGTGCTTCTAGGATGATGTAGAAGGCTAAATTATCTTTTAATCTAACCTACTGATAGCGTTATATCTCTGCATCTCAAATAAACAGAGCATCATCCCTCGTTGGCCATTTTGGTACTAACTATAAAATGTCAGAGGGACAATCAAGGAAGACTCTGACTGCACAGTCTTACTGTCTTGTTAAAGCTGTTTAGATTAATACCGCCCACCTTCCTTCTAACTATTCTTTACGCTAAACATCCCCGTTATATATTACTCTTAAACACCCACTCACTATGCTAAACATCCCCTGTTATATATCACTCTTAAACCTCCACTCACTATAACTATTTTATAACTCTTTCTCTGCAGAATCTCTTTCCAGTGCCTGTGCCAGGGAAAATTCATCCTAAGGCCTACAAGTGATAGGCATCCAACTGTAATTCAGCCATGAAATATAACTGAACTGGAAAGTAATTCAACAGTCTGAAAATCCCTGCAAAGGAACAAAAAATAGTGGCTTACAACCTAAACATACCTGTATGTACAACAATTATTACTTTGTAATATCTATAATTATTTTAGTGCAACTGTTTAGTACTTAATATCTGTAATATGTGCAACAATGTGGCTGGATATGGAGACACCTTAATTGCACTTACTAAATTCTGCTATAGCCAATGATCCAGTGTAACCAAACTTAGTTCTAAAGTCCCACCACACCGATTCAAGCAATGCAATACATTTAACTCTCTTGAGAATTAGGCTTTTCTTTAACTGTTTGAGTCCATATAGTACATTTCAACTGTTGGATTCAATTGAGGAATTGCTGAGTTGATTTTTTTTATTCCTAGTTTACCCCAAGAGTTGACAGAAGTAAACTATCTCCTCACAATATTTTTCACCATGATAAACAGAAAATTGGAAGTTTTGTCTTTAACTTTTAGTAGGAAGAGCATAAATTTACCTGCTTAGTGCTTCTGGCCATAGACTGAATTCAGAATGCTTGACATACAGATTGGACTCTCACCTCACTACCTAACACAGTTGCTGCCTCTGGCACATTAGCAGGTAATGTTAGTGACCACATGCCTACCTTTATAATTAGGCAGGTAAAATAAAACACCCATAAACACTTCTACAGTAATACATGAAATATTTCCATTTTCAACCCCAAAACTTGTATTAATACTCTAAGACAGTGAATAACTTGAAAACATAACCCTTAGACAATGCAGTAACAAAATTTAATAAGAATTTTCTAAATATCCCAAACAACTTAGCCTCACTAAGAAACAAACTACTGTCATGGCTGTCCAAGCTCACTAAAAAGTTATAAAACTGTGAGATAAAGCATGGAACTCTTGGGCATATAAAAAACACCAAATATCTACGAAACTACAGAAACCTCAGAAACCAAGTTAAAAAGCTGACCAAACTTTATAAAAAAGCCTACTACACTACATCTCAGGAAAACCACAAGTCCAAGCCAAAACTCTTTTGTAACTCCATTAACAAGTTACTTAAACCTGGAAAAAGTACTCAATCCACCTCCACAATCTCTCACGATAACAGTACTGTAACAGCCCAATTAAACAAGTACTTTCTCTACTAAAAATACAGACAATGTTGCCACTAACCATCCCTCCTGAAAATAATGACCATCCCAGAGAATACTCATTCAGACCAATCCTCACCTCCACCGTCAAAATCACCTTTGCAACTTAAAACCTTCTACTCTAGTCCCAGATCAACTTCTAACTGAATACCACAAGATTGGTGCTGATGCAATTGATTATCCAGACTCCATCCTTATTAGCCCCCCTAAAACAGAAAACGACATACCTAAAATATGAAAAATCAAATATTATGCACCTACACAAGGGTGGCCCATCTTTCGAACTCTCTAACTGCTGGGCTATAATCATACTGTTACCATTATCTAAAATACTAGAAAAATGCATCCATAATCAGCTGATGAAATTTCTTACAGTCAACAATCTCTTCTCCCAAACCCAACATGTCTTCTGCAGCACCATTACAGCCTTACTAAACTTCTCCAAATGGAGAGATGGAATGGGTCTGAAAGGTGAGATGAAAAGTCAGCAAACAAAAGAGAGGAGTAGTGCTGAAATTGAATTCATCCTCAAGTTTTGGTGAGTACCTTTGGGAGGTGGACCCTGTTCTCACAAAATCTTACCAAGATGACACTGATATATAGACTGTATTTATATAGCATATATCATGGACAGAAGTAGGTCAAAAATTAAAAGAGATAGCTGGGTGGACAAGACCCAGAATAAAAAAGTGTCCAATCCTGGTAGGCATACTGGTGCCAGGACTGGAAAAAATGACACTGTAGAATCCTCAAAATATGGAAACATTCCTACAATGGGGCCAGGCCAGGCCCAGGGGGAGGATGGCCCCCCTGTTGTAGAAGTACGTAGCAGTCCACAAAAATCACAAAAAATAATAGGCCAAAGAAGAGCCATAAAGACAATAGAGTGGACTATTGAGGATAAGAAAGAAATTATGTATTGTTACTATTATGCAAAAAGCCCAGAATTTCCAGACACAAGATATACAAAACGGTTAAGAGAGAAATTAGAGGAAAGAAAAATACTTCCGTAAGAAAAACTGTCAGAATTTTCAAATGAAAATTTGCATTCTTAATACATCAGACTTGTGAAAAACAGTATATAGCTCAAGAAACTTTGATCTGTTTGGAAAAAGAAGCATCTGAGGAAGTGTGAAAATATAAACAACAAAATCTAGAGATATTTGAACAATATAAAAAAGAAATATGGACATGGGAAAGAAAGAGAGATTTGATATGGTGCTATATTTATGCAAAGGATTATGCCAAATTAATCAATATAAAGAAGGAAGCCCCAAATATATTTGAAGAGAAATACAGGCCAAGGCATCCAGATATGGAAAATTTTACAATAAAAAAAATAATATCATGAAGATGGAATGTAGAAAAGAAGATTAGTAAATGTAGAAGTTAAAAAAATAGATGTGGAAGTTATGGAGTGCCTGTGAAGTGAAGGATTTGGTGTAGAATGTCTAATACAGGTTACATCACAGCATGATGGAGTGAGTCCCCAAAGTAAGGAGAAACAGGAAGATCAGGAAACATCTGAAGAGGAAATATAGACATGGGAAAGAACAAAAAAATTAATATGGTGTAATATTTATGCAAAGGAGAAAACAAAACTAACCAATACAAAAAGAGCAGTACCAAAGATATTTGAAGAGAAATACAGGCAAAGAAATCCAGACATGGAAAACTTTACAATACAAAAAATAAGAAGACACAGAGGAAAAGTAGAAAAGGAGATTAGTAATGAAAAAGTTAAAGAATTAGAAACTGAGGTTATGGTGTACCTGCAAAGTGAATGATTCAGTGTAGATAATTGAATACAGAAAGCGCCACAACAGGATAGAGCAATGGATATCCAAATTAAGGGGAGACCAGTGGAACAGGAAGCAATTGCTCAAGTGCCATATCAAGATATTTTGGAGCCTTCCACAGGAAATCAGTATAAACATTTACCTGAAGCTAGACAGCAAGGAAAAGAACAGGAAACTGTGGAAACTCTGATACAGTCAATGTTGAGGAGTGATAGGCCAGTGAGTTCCCATATGACAGAGCAATTGATGGCACAGGATGAAATTGAAAAGAAGGTGCCACAGGAAGATGCTATAGAGCTTTCTATAGAATGCCCACAGGAAATTGAAAACAAGGGATGTGCCCTCAGTTTGGAAGAAAATGAACTAAGAGAAAAGTTGCTTGATTTAATAGATATGGCTAGATATATCAAGATCAATGAGAGAAATAGACTGTAGAAGGTCAATAAAACCCAAAAAGTAAGAAGTCTGATAAAACAAATGAATGCAGTAATTTGAACTGTCCCTAGAGATCCATGTGATATAACAGAAGTAAACAGGATATATTACTGTGCTACTAAATTAATAACTGCTAAAGGTCTACCACAAGAACACAGGGCAGTGAGGGAAAGAAAGGGGAGAAATTGAATACCATCATAAAAGTATTGAACAGAGAAAACTTTAAAGCAATTAAGACAAGAAGTGTCACTCTTAGAAGACTATAGAAGAGGGAATAGATCAACAAAATACTAAGAAAGATAGATGTGATTAAAGCAATGCACAGTATTAAAACAGACCAGGATCTATCAGGCACCATCGCAAATAAACTAAAAATTTCAACATAAGTAGAAAAACTTAGAAGATACATAGATAAGTATAAAGGAAAAGTACAAAATAAGCAATTTATTGATGATCCAAAATGTTTTATGGAGAACTGAGAAATAACGTAAAAGGAATTGAAAGACTGCCAAAAAAAGAGGAAGTAGATACATTTTGGAGAATTATCTATTAAGATCCTGTGGAACATAACAAAGATGCTAAAATGATAGAAGAAATAAAAGAAAGAATAAGAAGTTTAAAGGTGCAGGATATGAAATGGGATGAAGTAATAGCCAGAGAGACTGAGACAAAATTAAGAAAAGCCTCTAATTGGAAAACCCCAGGCCCAGATGCAGTACCTAACTTTTGGTTAAAAGTATTAACATCTTTGCACAAGGATTTAGCCATGAGTAAGAACTATTTATATGCACACCCTGAACAGACACTAACCTGGCTAACAACAACCTGCAAGCTACCCTAAAAATTATAGGCCAATAACTTGCCTTCCAGTGACGTATAAACTATAAACAGGAATTGATGCTGAAAGAGTTTAGAGTCATGTAGAAGAAAACTCAATCATGGCAGATGATAGCCAGGGATAGTTTCCTGACCCAGAGACTCCCCAGACTCTGGAATTGACTGCTCATACATGTCAAGCAGAGTGCCTCTTTGGAACTCTTCAAGAGGAACCTTGACGATTGGATGGGAGAAAGGAAATTCACCCCAGGGATCACGTCAGTCGCCCTGCTAGACAGGGGTCCAGGAAAGTAAATAATGTGGGAAGAAATAGCCAGGGAATTGTTATGGCTAGGCTTGTATAGGCCCTAGGGCTGATAGCCTAGTACCAACCTATGAACCTATGACCCAGTAGAACAAAAGGGCAATAAAAGAAAGTCATATGGAACAAAGGATAATTTGTTGTTAAATAAAGTCATACTGGAGAACTGTAAAAAGGGGAAGAATTTAAGTATGGCATGGATTGACTATAAAAAAGCATTTGATAGTATCCACATTCATGGATAAAAGAGTGCTTAAAATGTATAAGATACACCCTACACTGATTGACTACATTACAGTGACCATGAAACAGTGGCAGACCACTTTGCAATTAAGCCATGATAATGGACAGAGGATAAAAATTCAAAGGGGGATATTCCAGGGTGACTCTCTGTCACCATTGCCATCCTGCCTTGCCATTAACCCTGTGAAGATAGGTGAAGGCTGCCAGCCTATGTGAAGATAGGTGAAGGCTGCCAGCCTAGCCAGATAGATTTTTTGTAGATAATTCTGCCATTTGTAAATATTAATATAAGCCACAAGGCTTGTTATCTTAAATGGAAGAAAATGGTGTTAAATGTGGAACTCAAAAAATGTGACAACAGTGCACTCTGCTGTAGGAAAGCTCATAAGTCAAGCATTATGTAATTGTTTGATCACAGCACCCAGAGCTGAGATGTCTGGATGAAGGAATTCTTGCTTTTGTTTTGAGACTACAGTTAATTGCCAGAATTTGCATGTCTAATGTCTTTTATTGCTCTGGCTTCCTGACCAGCTGCAAGATCAAAAGGGCTGTTACACTCTGAGCTTCTGTTAGCTCGGGAAACAGAAAATAATGATGTAATCTGAAATGAGTCAGTGGTACTGTGTTGTCATTTAAGGACAGAGAGACTCAGAGCATTTTGCATTTGTCTTGAGAACATCCAACATTACCAGCACTCTGCCTATGGTCTACATGCAAGTTTATTTTAGAACTGTGTTTTCTCTTAGATATAGCTAGGAAATAGGAAGATTAGATTGTTTATTTCTGTATTGTTGTCAGAACTTTTCTACTGTATTATTTTAAGTATTTCTCTGTGATCTCTGAACTCTTGACTAGCACTGTGTAGTAAGAAGTATTGTCTTGTGTTTTTATTTATTATTAAATATTTAAACCTTTCAACTGTGGCTGTTTTATGCAGAGATAATTTAAGCTCTAGAGTACATTGCATGTATATAGTGATACTGTCCAAGTCGCTCTAATAAGCCTGGCTGTTCAGTTACACTTACCATTTGGATAATAATATTGCACGGTAGTAATTGGACACCCTTTGATAAGGGCCTTATTAGTAGCTGATATTAGTGTTGATGGTGGTGATTACTAGCTTATAGCCTGGACCGAAGTGACATAGCTGGTGAACCTGTGCCAGCCTTCCCCAGGAGTGTCTGCGTGTTTGTATATAACTCATATCCCAAAGTGTGTGTATGTGTGTGTCAGCTACTTGGGCAGGGACATGAAGCACTGGTTGGACAGAGAGGGTGCTGGAGGTTTTAGCTTGACCACTAGGCTGAGATCTGGACCCCATAGCTGTGTCAGTGGGGAGTCTTATTGGGGATCTGGAGAGAAAGGGAGAAACCAGCCCCAGACTGACTCTGATCTCTGTCTGCTCTTAAGGGAAATTGTACTTTACCGTGTGTGTATTTGTTAGCCTCCCCTAGGTGGATGCTCCTCACTGGTGTTAGTGGTGAGGATTGAGGCTCCTTGATTGCTGGGCCAGTGCACGGACATCACAAACCCATTAAGCTGTTTATTTAACAACTTAGGCCATGGCTACAATTTGCCTCCTAAAAACAACAAAGTGTAAAGACTTATCATCTTCTCTTTGTTGATTTAAAACTGTATATCTCATCTGATAAGGAGCTGAAAGCACAGCTGCAGGTTGTCAAAACTTTTTCAGATGATATAAAAATGTCATTTGGTCTTGATAAGTGTGCAAAAGCAACCTGCAGCACCAGGAAAACATCAGTTTGGGATAAGAATGTGGTATAAAAGAACTTGAGCAAGAGGAAGTATATAAATATTTGGGAACTGATGAAAGGCCAACAAAAGATGAACAAATGTGAATTCTGAAAACAGCGTTGGTATCTAGGAACAAAATCCAAGCTATAAACCAATTTGCTCTTCCTGTCCTAACTTACAGTTTTGGAGTGAATGACTGGCCCCAAAATGTGTTGGATAGATTAGATAGGAAAACAAGAAGGATGCTTCATGCTCACCGAATGATTTATAAAAATCAGTGTATACCAAGTTTATATATTTCCTGTTCCGAAGGAGAAATGGGCCTCCTTGAAATTGATTACATGTATAGATCTGCAATCATGGGACTCGACACATATCTGCTGACCTCACAAGACCCAAATGTAGTGAAAGTTTTGAAACATGAGGAGAATAAATCTAAGATGACATCTCTGCTTAATTTAGCAGAAGCATATCGGTGTCAAGCAGGAATGGAAATCAAACCAGAAGTGGATAAAAATCAGGCAGCAAATGAATGTGCCAAAAAACAAAAGAAAGAATATAAGGTGAAAGACCAGATGAGAAGGCAAGAAATGTGGAAAAGCATAAATATAGTTGCAAGTATAGAAACTTCTGGAAGAACCTCATATTGATCAGGAACAAACACAAGAATGGTTAAGGAGAGACAAATTCAAACCAAGAGATGAAAGGTTAATATTGGCATCCCAAGATAGTGGGCTATGTACACTCTGGTTTACAAAGTCCATTGAACGTGTGGGAGAAACAGACAAATGTAGGTTTTGTAAAACTGAATTGGAAACAGTCACACACAGCTGGTTGTGACATACTAATGGCAGAAGGACTGCATACTGAAAAGCATAATAATGTGGCAAGACTGTTGCACTGGGAATTGTGCCAACATTATGGTACTGAAGTGGCTGAAAAATACTGGAAACATGAGCCACAAAGCATCATAGATAATTATGAAGTTTATATCACATGGGATCACCCATTACTAACAGTTCAAAAGATAGATGCTAGAAAACCAGATATAGTGGTCCAAGAAAAGAAGACAAAAGTAGCATTGATCATTGAAATTGCTACACCCAGTGACTACAGTGTCTTGCGTACAGAGAGAAACAAAGTCATAAAATATCAGGATCTGCAGCCAGAAATGAGAGCAATGTGGGAGAAAGATAACCAGACAGTTCCAATAGTGGTTGGAGCAAAGGGTCTTATAAAAAAAATCTACAATCGTATATAGATATGTTACCAATCCATGTAACCGCATACGAATTGCAGAAGGAGTCATTACTGGGCACATTGCAAGTGCTGCAAAGAGTACTTTTGGCTGACATCAAAGATTGAAACAAGACTAATTTCATAAACTTTAATCGTACTTTATCTTAGGAATTGGGTCCATTCCTATCATAGTATTAGAAACCCAAAAAATTTGGAGAAATTAAAAAAACTTCTCTAATATTATAAACCAAAATAGAAACAGTGGCAACCTGGTCTTCACTGTCTTTTTCAATCTGTCAAAAGCACATGGGTATATAACAAAACCTGCATACCGTCATGAAAAATTGCTAATTAATCTCTCCTCTCTTGGCCTGTCTCACCCTGCACTCAGCTGGTTACTTATCAGATAGGCAGTGGTCTGTAAAACGGCTAAATGCCTTATTCTCCTTCTGTCCAATGAAAATTGGCATCCCCCAGAGGTCTAGACTTGACCATTTACTGTTTAACCTGTTTATCAATGACCTACACACAGCATGCAGTCTCATCATTTTTGTACAGTACACTGACAAATCCACCCTAGTCTGCTCAGCAAAACCCCTATCCACTCTTCAAGGACAAGCCTAACAGGCCTTCTCAGCTGTAGAAGCATGTCTTGAAAACTCACAGCTGAACCATAAAAAACAAAAAAAAAACAAAAAAAAAACTAATGCTTCTTTCCCACAAACTACAAACTAAAGATAGACAAATCTTCACAATTGCATCAAAGGACATGACTAACTGAACCTGTTTCTAGCACTAAGCTACTAGGGATCACCACTGATGAACACTAGATGTTTGATCAACATATATTGCAGGCAAATAAAAAAAAAGACACCCGAAATTAGGATCACTTTATAGGATAAAACCTTGCCTCACTGATGACACTAGAAGAAAAAAATTGCCACAAGTTGTCTACTACCAACTCTACTCTATGCCTCCCATTTGTGCCAATCTTAGCTCCACTCAAGTCTTTAAAGTTGGAGAGTGCCGCAACAAGGTGGATTTGAATAATAAAAACATTGTGGCTTGAACAATGCTGCAACAAGGTAGCAAGATTTACAAAAATCATCCATACAGAGCTCACCATTACACTATTGTAAAACAGCTAAATTGGCTGAAACTTCCTCTTATTCTAACACACACAACCATCCACAAAATAATCCATCATCGTGAAAAGTGCTCTATCATACAATACATTATCTATCCATACCCCCCCAAATAGAACCATATGGTCCACTGACAAAAACTCTGATTGTTATAACCAAACCCAACAAAACCAACAAATCTGGTGACTCACTCTACTCCAGCTGCAGCTCCAAATGATGGAATAGCATCCTACAACCACTGAAGCAAACAAATAATGGAGCCCATTTATTTTTAATTATTTACTGTCGATCTTTTTGCTGCTCTCTGTATGCCACATATATCTCACTACTAACTCTCTGTGCACTTTTTTCTATCTGGGCTGGCCCAGTTCTATCTCCTTTAGCACCCTGACACGGCTGTAAGAATTTGTGGTTTTTATTGTTTTTCTCTCCCTGTTTAACCTTGTTTACGTAACAGCAAAGCTACTAAGCTCTATTTTCAGTGCCCTAATACAAAGTTGACTAGTTGATATAAGAGTTTATCTGTAGGTTAAACAAAGGCAGAAATTAAAGTACTTTTGGTCTGATTACACCATTTAGCTCACTGTGCTTGGGAGTAACTGTTATGTAACAAACTGCATTTGCATAAGCAGGCACTGGATAAGAACATGCTTAGAGATTTACCCAAACTTTGCTCCAGCATGATCTCCAGTTGTGTGCTGTTTCCTTAAGATGATCTACCCAGCAGTTGCACTTCAGTGTATTCATTTGCCTTGCTGCTATTGGGCATAAAGGTGAATATTGTTCTCCATATATATTACCATTAACCCTTACATTATCCTCAAACATAGTAATTCTTCAGTTAACATATAGTGCTTAGTGTCTATGGGCTAGAGAGATATTTGCACACTTTTTTAATGTGCAAACTACACTTTTCTGATACTTTTTACAAGGCACAGTGATGCAAGGCTTAAGTCCTCCCCAGTTCAGATTAACATCACTGGTAATATCAGACAAGGCTCTGAATCAGGGTCAGGACACCCAGTTATTTCAGCTCCAGAGCGCATTCGAGTAAGAGGCCATAGTAAAGTGATTTAAGTAAAGATCTTTCTTATATTGTAACTGTTTAGTTAGGTACTTCCTGGATTTGTGTGGGGAAATGTTACTGTTGCTGGTATCTCCTGCATTAAACTGAGTGCAACTGCCCCTTTCACTTTATTGTAAGAATACGGAGGTGTCTTAGGAATGCTTTCCATACCTGGTTCCTTTTCTAGTGGAACCCATTTCCTTATTACTCTATGCTGTACCCTAGACACTCTTCTGATTGTCTCTCAGTTGTAAGTCACAGTGGCTTACTATTGATCTTTTGGCTGCTGTCTGTCCCCAGTTTGCTACATATATCTAACTCCCTGTCTACTTTCTCCCATCTGGGCTGGCCTAGTTCTATCTTCTTTAGTACCCTCATACAAGGCTGGCCTAGTTCTATCTCTTTTAGCACCCTCATACTCTTATTTAAAATACTGTCCTTTTCTATCCCCTGCTGATACTATCTTCCCTATCTTTCATGTTTATACTTCCATCTTTTTTGCAGTTAGTTTTAACACTGCCAGTGCTATTGCTGTGTTCTAGTCTATCAAGACTTTTTTTTACCTTTTGCTGATCTTGACTGATTGTTTTCCTGCATGACTCAGTGTGATCCCACTCTGCTTCACCTTGCTGTGTTTGGCTTTGCTTCACACACACACTACCCTACCCCATACCCACCCACCCATCCCCAAAATAACTTCTTTTAAACTAGAAATACTCCTCCTATCCAAATTCCAATCAATCACAGGACCCCTCACTCCTCCCATCTGTAGCAACATAATCATATCATAAATAAGCACTCATAGGCCCTCTCCACTCCCAGCTATGGAAATGTACAATTGCCTCATCTGTTGTTCATATTAGATGATTCCAACTTTCATTATTAGTGTTCTTAGTTATAGTCTTCTTATTATACCTCTGACTGACTTCAGAGATCAATGGTACTCCTCCAACTCCTTTCTCGTTATTATATAATTGGAATTGATTACTAAAACATATCTTCTCCACTTACTTCTCTTCATGTACCCCCTTCTGCCTCCCTCTTCTTTATACTACACTTCACTTCTTCTCTTCTCTATAACCATCAAAATTTCAAATCTTTCTGCAAGCATCATGTCTCTTTCTGCTGCTACTAACATTCTGTCTAACAAACTATCACTGTATATGTTCACCTCTATCCAACTCTACTACTGCAGTTTACTCAACACACTATAAAATCAGGAGTAACTATACCAATATATTTCTCTGTCTTTTTAATCTCTCAGCTTATCTTTATTTTAAGCACAGAATACTTCACTACCACCTTTCTACTCAAAAAATAAAACTCATACAGGTCCCCTCTAAATCAGTACACTACCTCTCAAAAATCCCAAAGTGTAGTGATGTCAACCCCAGTCCAGACCCCAAAAACTTACTAATTATCTAAATAGTAAAGAACGACTCCTACAAAATTATGACTTACCTAACCCTCCTTCAACCACAGCCTTAAATTTTACTTCTTCACAGTTGCACTGTTTTAGCATTAAACTACCACCTATCCATACTAATAAAACTAACACATTAAATCCCTCACCCAATCATTTTCCTCTGGTCTTCCCAAAAAAGGAATATTTCACTATCAGTCATAGCATTGGTAAGAAAATTACAGAACTACATAATTAGATATCACAGTATAACCCTGATATTCTTGCTGTCACAGAAAACTGGCTTAAGCCTAACATTAAAGATGCTGAACTACTCTTTCCAGGCTACAGTATTATCTGAGCTGATAGGCCCCACAAGAAATCAGATGGGGTAGCCTTAATTTATCCCACTTTATAATATTTCCCTATTCATACAACATTGTAAAATACCAAAAATATAGATATACTTGTATCACTGCTAAAGCTTAACAATAAAAACAGCTATGTTTTGTTACAGTCTATACCCCACCTTGAAGTAATATAGCAACTTTAGAAGAAATCCTCTTCTGGGCAACTAATAATACACCTTATGAAAAAAATCATACTAGGAGATGTAAATATTGACTGGCAAAACCTTACATCAGACTTTCCCTCAGCTAGTGTAAGCCTTTATGATTATACACAACTTAGCAGAACACACACTAGATTTAATATTATCAACATTAAAGTTGTAATTCAAGACTGTGTACTGGTCTCTGACCCTTGTAAGTTATCAACCTCTGGAACCTATCCAAACTCACTCAGTGATCATCTTCCAGCCTATATGCATAGAAATACCACTCACCAACCTAACACTTACTAACTTAAAACATCCTGAAACCTGTCTAAATTCAATAAAGACTCTTCCATCAATACATTGAAAGCCTTTAATTGATCTGCCCTAAAAATTCTTCCACTTGATGAGGTAGTAAATACTTTTACTACCTTATTTATAAATGCTCTATATGGCCACACTGTACTGTGTAAAAAACAAGAGTGAAAGTTAACCATGCACCACTCCCCAGACAAAAACTACAATGTCTGAGACAAAACTTGGAGAAAACGCTTAAACTTAAAGCTGTCTTTAATCTATAGCTTTATAGAGAATTATACAATCTGATTAAAAGAAGTTAACCTAGATAAAAAAAAAATATTATAGTCATCTACAACTTTAACACAGAAATGACTCCCAAAGCTTCTGGACATCAGTATATAACCTATTGCATCTGGGTTCCAATAAGGAACCCAACCCTATTATGTTCTCCACTAGACATTGCTACCTTATTCATTACCTACTTCATAGAAAATGTTGTCGCTAACTAAAAGCTATTCACTCTATCCAGTGGTTCTACCACCTACACAGTAGCATCTAATCTTAGTAATTTAGCAACAAGTTAGAACAAAAACAGCATTTTCCATACACCATACAAACTACCACTTCCTTTATTCCCCCAGCATCCTCATATGAATCGATTAATTGACCCCCTATATCCATCGCTAGCAACTTTCACTTAGGATTTGTCTGCACATCAATGATAAAAAAATGTACTTAAACTAAACCTTACTCCATTGTAGCTGACAACCTCCCACTTGAATACATAAAGATAGCTGCAGATGCTGATACCATAGCATACCCAGTCTCTATCCTTATCAATAAATTAATAGCTGAATTCTCTGTACCCTCACTATGGAAAAAATCCTATATTATCCCTCTTCATAAAGGTGACATCTACGTCGATGTCTCTAACTTTTGGGCTATTTCATTACTATCACCTCTCTCAAAAATTCTTGAAAAATGGATTCATAACCAACTTCTCCACTGTCTTCTACAAGAGCATCTCTTAACAGCCACCCAACATGGCTTCTGTCCAAAACACAGTATAACTACTGCCCTCCTATCATTCAGTGACACCATAAACAAGTAAGGGACTCAGATAAACTTGTTTCTTCCTTATTCCTTGACCTGTTAAAAGCCGTCTATACAGTGTCTTCCCCTAAACTCATGTATAAAATGTCTCAGCTTAGACTACCCCAAGGCTCTATTCTTGGTCCCCTCCTCTTTGGTATCTTTATCAATGACTTTCATACCTCCATAGGTTGAACCTGTCTCATACAATATACCAATGATTCCACTCTTATATGTGCATCTAATAACCTGCCTCATCTCCTCCTTATCACACAAGCAGCTTTCTCTTCATTAGAGAAATGGCTCTATAATGTCCAGTTACTACTCAACCTTAAAAAAAAACAAAGTTACTACTATTTCTCCCAAATCACTCATGCCTATTAAAGAAATTTTCAAAATCTTTTCATTAAACAAAACTGAAATTTAAGTAGTCACCTATACAAAACTTCTTGGAGTGATTATAGACAGTAACTTTAAATTTGACCTGCATGTTTAAAATAACATAAAAAAAGACTCACCAAAAATTAGGAATGCATTACATGCATAAAAACTTCCTGAGCAACATCACCAAAACCACTCTTGCTACTGCCTACCTTTTCCCATCTCTCCTATATGGTGCACCCATCCTAACCAGTTTTTAAGCTACAGCTAAAAATAAGCTGGAGGCATGCTGTTAGGTTGCAAAATTTATCACAAACAAACAATACCGCAGTCACCACTCTCTTGCTCTTAAGGCTTTGAGTTAGCTTGAACTGTGTCTCCACACATAATATTATTTAAAAAGTTGATGACTGCCCTATTCTGCATTCCTATCACCCTAATACCCTAATACACCCTAATAGACTGATTCACTCTAACAAACAACATCTTATTAGCATATATAAACCCCACAAATCCTCTGGCCAAAGTCTCTACTCATACTCTTTCAATAAAAAAATGAATTCTATCCCTCTGCAAATTAGATCTACCTCTAACCTCTCCCACTTCAAACAACTACTAAATGACTATTTAAGTAAGACTTGGCTCTACTCCTGCACTACCTCATGCTGAAGTAGTCCAATCCTTTTTCTACGTACACACCATCACCAGCATACATTGACTATGTTTGAAGAGAAGGAATTAGTAAAATCTATTTCTTAGATAAAAGACAAATATATATTTGCCTAGGCTATATTACCTAGTCATATCTGTTCCAAAGATTGTACTTAGTGTGCTTGTCATCTCTAGGAAGTGCAACTTGTGAATACGTTAACTATTGACAATATTCTTTTTCAGCTTGCTATATCTTTCCAAATATTTACACTGTGCATGTATAAGTTCACACTCTATGAAGAAAAGTTGAATTTTTACTTAGTTAATAAGTAATTCTTCTGTATTAGGTTTTGTAATAACTTTATTTAACTGTGACCATATTATGTCAATGTGGATCTTTTCTACCTGCAGCTCCCCTGAAAATGGGACATTATCCCAGTCAGACTTTTCCAGTAAACAAATGTCAAATAAATGTCAAATAAAAGAAATAAAATGAATTGCCAACCCACTTTTAAATCACAACTCAGACAATACCTCATTGACACATGGCTCTGCTCATGTACATCTCTTGGATAAGTTCACTCCCTGTCACCCTATTAGTTGAACAATAAAACGCTATTCCAACTGCATTTATCTCCTCTACTCTATTCTATACCATATTCCTTCCCTCACTTTCTACTATCCAAAATCAAATCTATCCAACTACATGCACTAGTCTATACAACACTCCTACACCCACTTTCTAGTATCCCAACAAAACTCTGTCCACTCACATGCACTACTTTATACTATACCATATTCCTACACTCATCTTTAATATCTTCTCTACTTCCTTTTTCGATTCATCTTCACCAAGTAAACTTTTGACACTTTAGTGTAAAAAAAAATCTCTAAATACAAATTTTATATTTTGATTAAAATTTAAATCTCTGTTTTCTTTTTTCTTTTCTTGTTGAATTACTCAATATCTCTGGTCAAGAGGTCTGCTATATACTGGGCTTTAAGTATAAATATTTTACTGTTAGTATTTTTAACTATATTACTTTTGTACTACTTTTTGGAGCTTTTCTGACCAGATATCTGCTGAAAAGCAGATCCTATGCCCATTCAGACTATCCTGGCAAACAAAGCAAAATAACATTAAATAGTGGAATCTCCAACCCTGTGTTAATGGAAATGCTGCAAATCTGTAAGTCATATGGCTTTAGAGTCCCTCGCTCTAGGGATCTCAACCTAGTTTGTGACATTAACAGATCATGCTAGAGAGACAGATATGTCTCTCAGAAATGCTACTTCTCGGGAATAGACTCCCTATTCATGTAAAACAGACCTCCTCACTGACCCTATTCAAACGAAACCTAAATAATTGTATGGGAGACCACAAATTTGTCCTTGGGGTGGTACCCATGTCCCTCATGTACAGGGGTAGATGGTGTAGCTCACAGACCCACTCTGTTCATAAATTCATTCTGTGACCTACCCAAAATTAACAAATGGGGATACTTGGGATTAACATGGCTAGGCTTGTAAAGGCTCTAGGGCCGCTATCCTAGTAACCTCCTTTGAACCTATGGACCTATAAGTAAAAATAAATATGTGTTCAGGAATAGGATTTTTTTTTAAAGAGAAGAGATAAAGATACATGATGTGATGGTAGTAGTATCTGAAAGTCTAGTAGTATGTGATATAAGGAAAAGGGAAAGATGTGTATGGATAACTTTAGCTTATGCATATACCAATATAATAAAAAGGAAAAAGATATCTGAGTAACTTAAAAACCTTGTCCTATTAAATATATCAATTATTATGGTGGGAAATTTTAATTGCAATTTGAGACAGGAGTACATTATGAAAATTGGACAATTTGGTGAAGTACTTATAAAGGAAATATACAAAAATATATTGATTGTAGAAAAAAGAGTGAAGTAAAGGAACAGGAGAGTATATAGTGAAATCATAAAAACACACAGAAAAAATAAAACAGTGTAGTGACAGTATGAGAAAAAGAAAGAGATGTATGAAAAATAGAGAAAAGTTATAAATATGTTGTTTAGACAAATACTTGTTTTAAAATAAAAAAGAGGATGTTTAACCATTTTTGTGAAAAGATTTAAAATAAGAGAATGAATAATAGATGCTATGTCTGATGAAAGAAATAGATATAGGCAGAGAGAAATAATTGTGGAAAAGTTTGTGGGTAGAATGTATGAAAAAGAAATAGTGCAAGAAGTCTGAATTGCAAAAACAATCTGAAAATGTTAAGAATTCTCTTAAAAGGAGATAAATCAAAAAATAAAGAAAGGAGGGGAAGAGTCAACACTAGGAACAGATAGGTTAGGTAAAATATTAAATGGATGGATAAAGGAATAACAGATGAAGGGATACGTGGTCGAGTTAAGAAATTTATATGGAAAAAGATGAAAGAAAAGATATACAGAAATAAAAACGTTGGTGACCAATAATACTGTGAAATATAAATAATAAAATATTTATGAAAATAATACAAAAAAAGATGCAGAAGGTTTTGGATTGAAATTATAAGAGAAGTGTTTTTGGAATCAAGGGGAGAGAGGTGAAGGAAATGTTATGAATAATCAAAGACAGATAAATAAAATAATTAGGTAACATATATAATTTTGAAAAAATAAGGACATAAGGCTAGTGAAGTGATGTGGCAAAGGCATTTGATAAGACTAGTCATGAAGTGATATGGAAGATTGTAGAGATGTACGAGGTAGAAGAAACAGAATATTATAAAAATAAGCAGTAATATGCAGTAGGAGAAGGTTATTGTAAAAAGATGGATGGGTGAAAAGATAAAATAGGTGAGGAATTAAACAAATATGTCCATTAATTATATGTCTGTATATATTAGTAATAAATGCAATAATTTAAATATGTATGTGTGAAATGATAGAAGCAAAGTAGGAAATGGGAAGAGGAGTTATAAGATTAGTTTGTCTGTCATATGCAAGTGATTTAGTGGTTGTGGCTAAAAATAAGATATGGATAAGAGAAGTTGTAGTGCAAATGGAGGAAGTATTAAAAAGGTAGGTTGCAGTTAAATAACTCAAAAAGCAAAAGGTTTGGGGAGACTAAGAAAATAAGTGGAATATATTGTAGTAGGAAGGAAATAAATGTATTAGGAGTGAAATTTGGGGGCAGGAAAATGTAATAGAATAGTGGAAATAATGTTGGAAAAAATAAAAAAAGTTATCATTATGGAAAAGGTTTAATCTGCCACTTAACAGAAAGTGTATATGTTAAATGCATACACATTCGAAAATCTAGCATATGTGGGGATGTACATTTTCCAGCTGAAATGCAGAAAGAGATATTAGATTTTTTTTAAATTTTATTTGTGGATCAAAACTGAATCTGGAGAAAAGAGGGGGTAATATACAATAAAAAATGAAAAAAGGGGATTGAATCTAAAAAAATCCTGTGGTGTACCTAGCATCTATGCATTTTACTAGGCAGCACAGATTGTGAAAAAGAGAGAAAGAATTGCAAATGATGTGGAAAATGTTATATGAAAAGAAACATGGAAATGTTAAGGAGGAAAAGGAAACGATAATCAAGAAAAGGTAGAAGAAAAAGAATGTGAGAATAGAATAAAATTATGGAAGGTGAAAGTTAATGAGATTGACGAAAACAGGAAATTATGGTATAACAATATTATGGAGAAATATATGTTTTTCCCTTGGAATGAATTAAAAAGAGATGAAAAAATGTTACGAAGAATACAAGGAAAACTATTCCCTGGGATTCAATAAACTCTGTGTAGGCTTCTTGTGAAGCCTACACACAGTTTACAACTGTGCAAGGTGATACGCTGTGAGCAGCAGTGACCATTGCATACTCATGTCACTTACCGCGTTTAAATATAAATAAGCAAATTTCATGGCCGGCAACAGTGCTGATGGCCAGGAAACATTGTAAGTGAACATGGATAGCAATCATGTTTAAATCAGAGCATTGAAGGTCCATGGTTTTGCGCAGAATCCCACAATGATCACCAGGGCTTAACATATAGCTCTCAATCTCATAGTGCAAGACATCTGGACAACAGCCAACATAATAGGGGGACAATGATCCAGAAATAAGGACATATTTGCTCATTATAAATATACTATAAAAAACAGAGATTTGTGTTAAGACACATGTTCTGAAGGATTTGAAGTCTGAAACTCAAATATATGCAATTATTGAATCACACCAGTCCTGAGATCATCCCAGTGATATGTCAGAAAACCACAAATTTGGTAAGGAACACACCAAAAGATATAAAGGGAAAAATGTGGAGATTGTGTGAAAATCTGGATAGTTGAGAGGTATGACTAAGTATATCGTCCAAACACAGTACAGGACAGCGTATCTACAGTGCAGGGCATTCTGTACTGAAGATGCATAAATGATCTGTAAGGGTACATGGACTGCCATGTAAAATAAACACTCATGGGAAGTATGTCTATTGAATAGTGACACACAGATGAATTGCAGGAATGAACACAGGGAAAGAGGATGGGTGAAATAACCTAATGTACAGCACATGAAGGCATGTCAATGGCAAAAAGTTGTAGAAGCAACGCCAATCACTTATCAGTTTGGTACAGTAGGGACTGCAGAGTGAAAATCTGTATTATGTGACTGTCATACAAAGTGACATAACAATGGGGAGGATGTCTGTGTGAGATAAGCATCCTCACATGAATAATACAGAGGATATCTATCAGAGATGTTACATACAACTGAGGTAGAGTGCATATTGTGAAGCTGTGCAGACTGATTTACCCTAATATGAGTGTAATCTCAGCAGAGGTCTCCAGCAATTGGGACACATGTAAAGGCTCATGGACAAAATTAAAAGACACAAGCACAATCATGGATAATATCAGAATAATACCACCAGTAATCCCATGCCTCTGACATAACATATGTAATTTAGAGTGATCAGAGATGATTCTGCACAAACGCACTTTTACAACTATTATGATACATCTACACTCTATGAGAGTAATCACGCACACTGTCCTGGCATCATATCATCTGATGGAGTTGTTAGGAGGGACAGTGCTATACCTGTATGCGACATTATGAGGAATACAGGCTAGTTGGCTGGTGTGCATGGCACATATATATATATATATATATATATATATATATATATATATATATATATATATATATATATATATATATATATATATATATATATATATATATATATATATATATATGGGTCTACTTCATTTCATTGAAAACACATTTCACTGAAACTCATTTCGTTGAAAGCTCATTTCACTGAAAATCAGTTGCCTGAGCACAATTCACTGAAAGCTCATTTCACTGAAAACACATTTGACTGAAACTCATTTTGTTGAAAGGTGTATGCCTTGTTCCCCACTGTAGTGCAATCCAGGAGTTAGTATATATAGTAAAGGGGTGTGTGGGGGGTACAGTGGGGGGTGTAGCCCCCCCACATAGTTTGGTTATATATTATCTTCTGTAACGAGTTATTAATTCAACTTGTAATTATCCATGTCTATGGTTTCCAACATTTAAAAATAGGTGGAGGGGCTACACCCCTCACACCCCCCTTACTATATATACTAACTCCAGCATCACACTACAGTGAGGAACAGGGCATATACCTTTCAACAAAATGAGTTTCAGTCAAATGAGTTTTCATTGAAGTGAGCTTTCAGTGAATTGTGCTCAGGAAACTGATTTTCAGTGAAATCAGCTTCAGTGAAACTAAGTAGACTCATATATACACACACATATATATATATATATATATATATATATATATATATATATATATATATATACATCACCATCCACACTGTCACAAATGTTACCCATGCCATTAATGTTGTCAGACACCTAAGTATGTACTGTGTGCATCATCATAACAGGTAGCACACATGCATCTGGTGTAACAACTTGATGGGGGTTCTGCACTATCAGACAGTAATGTTTGTTCCACAAAAAGAATACCTAGGTATAACCAGTATGACGTGCAACAGCTCACTGTGGCAAAGGTGGTACACTTCAGTTTCACATCACTGGAAGAGTTGTAGGGAGGTAGATAAGGGGTGCATTATACTCAGTTATTGGTGTGATGAAGGCTGTGAACTGTGGAAGTATCATGGCCTGTGATGAGGATGTCTTTCACATACTCAGTAGCTGCATTACATACAAGGGTATAGTCAGCACTGTGACCACATGCTGGTGGATATTCCACATATCAACTACCCCAGGACACAGATCACACAGCTATTCTTCTGATTATAGGGAGTGATGTCTACATTACACTTGGGTTGTGTGTTTCTTTATCTGACATAAATCTTCCAGTCTTTTTGTTTCATTGCAGGTGTTGTCATGGCTCTAGCAGCAGTCTTTGGTGTGTGTTGATACTGTCTGCCTTATAACTAATATCACAGTTGGAGTCAATGATTGCACAATCTGTAGTCCTTCAGACAGCTGTTTGAACACAGGATGTGTATGTCATTTGCGATGTCTGGGACTTAAATAATGGACAGAAAAGGGCCTAGCAGACACCACTGTTGTATGGACCTGATCACTGGATTTCAGATATAGTTCACTTCACACACACAACGTATGTGATACAGTGGTCTCCTCACTTGGTGATATAGGTGTTTATGGCCACATCTGACAGTGTCGAGTGAACACCTCAGTGTGGAGCTATGTCAAATGCCTTGGGCTTGTCAAATTCAAAAGGATGATAATGTTGTCATCATACATGTCCTCAGTGACCTCATTGAGGATATTTAACAAATGTAACAGACACGATGTAACATTAGCAACTCACACAGCTCTGCTGCACACAGCCGGGTTATTAATAGTGTCCATTAAGAAAAGGTCCATGGTGACATGTTGGTATACCTCACAGATTAGGAGAATCAGCATGTGTCCATATATGCATGCATCAGGTGTTGTCTCCCCAACTAAGATGGATGCATATTGATGTACACCCTTCTACAGGAACATAGTCTGTGTGGAGGTTGTGTTGAAGTGTGTATTCAACAGTGTCAGGAAGGTGTATATGTTGAGTCACCCGATATGTGATCTGTGATGTTGTCACAGCCCATTGGTTCTATGTGATAGGCCTGCATGAAGGTAAGACAGTGCATACTGCCTATCCTGATCTGGCCTAGGGTTTGGATACAATCCCCCACACAAGTATCATTGAGAAACTCTCCCAGCTAGGGATTAACCCTTATGTCACTAGATGGGTAACCAATTGGCTCACTGACAGAACACATATTGTGAAAGTTGGTGAATCAACCTATACCAGTAGAGCTGTCGCAATTTCCATACCCCAGGGATATGTGCTTGGCCATTTACTGTTTGGAAGCTATTTCTCAGCAGTTCAGGCTAAAGTATATGGCCTTTGGTTTATCGTGTTTGCTGATTCATGCATACTGGGTGCAATCAATGAGTCCACCTGTAATGCTAACATACTACAGGAGAGGCTAACACAGACAAATTATTGCTGACAAATCCACATGGTCTACAAATGAATACTAAAATCTGTATTTATTTATTTTGTTCTTCTGAAAAGTGAAATTCACTACTAATTACAGTGTTGACAGCAGACTAACTATGCTAAAACCCATTGATGCAAGCACTGGGAGCACACGCAGATAGCAATCTGAACTTTGACCACCAGGTGTCCACAGAGTTATTGAAAGCCTATGTTGTGCACATCATAAGTCATGCCATCATATTCAGATCTTAGTATTATATTACAGCACTGTACTTGAACCTCATCAGAACACATGGAGTATAATGCTGTCTTTTGCATGTACTTCACCAGACACATTCAGCAGATGGAAAGATCACAGGGGTTTCTCACCATGAAAACACAGGACCTACAAATCTTGCTATGATGTATATGAATAGACTGAAAGCCATGTCACTGTAATCTGTATCATATAGGATGATGTGACTTCTGCCTGGTCTCCAGGCCAGTCTCTGACACTGCCCTGGTGGGAATAGTGCACATCCACAAATTAGATATAGCTGATGACATCAGCATTGCCTGTTGAGGAGAATATAGTAATAACAGTGTCTGACATGCTAGTGTAAAGGGCTGTCTGTAATGTCAAGCAAGAGCACACACACACACACACACACACACACACACACACACACACACACACACACACACACACACACACACACACACACACACACACACACACACACACACACACACACACACACACACACACACCAGTTGATTGCAGTGAGAATAGAACTCTGATCTATCCAAGTACACAGACTACAGAACTCAGTCCTTTATGCGAGTGCCACAGCTCAAGTTTGACTTGGAGTGCCTCAGACAACACTTTATAGCTGATGACATCAGCACTGTCTGTTGAGGAAAGTATGATAGTAACAGTGTCCCACAGGCTAGTGTAAAAGGCTGTCTGTAATGTTGAGCAAGAACACACACACACACACACACACACACACACACACACACACACACACACACACACGCAGTTGACTGCAGTGAGAATAGAATCCCTACCTATCTAAGTACACAGACTACAGAACTCAGTACTTTACGCAAGCTCCACAACACAAGTCTGACCTTTGCACGACTGCAGGTCAGCTTATAGTGGATGACATCAGCAGGGCATGTTGGAGAGAAGATATTGGGAAGCCTGCATTAAATGGATGTGTAGGCATATGTAAGTAAGTCCCCGTATTGAGCACAGTTAGATGGTAATTGTTGGTAGAGCAATTTTGTGATCAGCACCAATTGCCCCTGTCCATGAGGGACATAGATGCCATCCCAGGGGTGAGTTTGCAATCACCCATCCAGTTGTCAAGGCTGCATGTGAATAGGGTAATTGAGGAGCACTGCTTCACATGCAGTTGGAGCCTATTACAGAGGAGTGGCAATTGCTGGGAGATATAGCTGTCTCCAAAGCATGTTCTGTTTATGTCAGAGGCTAGGATCACTGGAGCAAGTTGTTCTTGTCCCATTTGATTTGCAGATGTCCAGCACTTCCAGTAGGCCAGGGTCTGAGATGTAGGCCAGGCATAGGTCACCTCTGAGCAGCCTGCATGATACTGAATACATTGACAGGTTTTTCAATTTTTCCATATATGTCATGTTTTGGAGGCCTTAGATTGTCATGGTCACAAACCTCTGTCTTTTCTCCAGTTGCAGCAGGTGTCTGATGAGGTACAGACAGAAGGGATCATTGTACTCATTTAGTGGTCTGATAAGAGTCAACTGCAGTGGAGCTATGATCTCCCTGGTCTTGGATGTTATGCCCTTATTTATGAGGTGTGCAATGTAGAATGTATGTCTTACCGGGTCTATCTGACTTGGTGGATTTTTCATTTCACATTTCATATAATCGACAAGCTTTTGCCCCCCCCCCCAAAATCGTGCGACCCTGGAGTTAGAATATATATTTAGGGGGGGGTGGGGGGCCCCACCCTTGGGGGGGAAGCCCCCACTAAAAAAAGCTTGTCGATTATAGAAATGTCGACTAAAATGAATGACGACTAAATGACATGCCCGAATTCAAGTCATCATCCTTCTTACCACTATGGACACATAGTGATTGGAGTGTAGATTGCTATCAACATGTGTTCCCAAGTCTCCCAACACTGTGTTTGAGCTTAGAGGGGTGCTATGTATATCAGAATTATCAGGGGTACTTAATTGCTAAAGGGAACAATGAGGCAAGTTTTGCTTTAAGGTTCAGTCCATGAGCTTGTTACGAGTAATTTTTCTGTGTCAGCCCCTATAATATGTTAACATAGTTGAAGGACTCTATATGATTGCATCATCTGCCAACTTGGTAAGCCACAAGACATCTACCTTTGTCTAGACTTCAGAGAAATAGCTTCCAAACAGTTGAGGGCCCAGCACAAATCCTTGTGGCATTCCACTGGTAAGTGGTCTAGTGGTGGAGGTGCACTCCCCAACTTTGACAGTGTGCGTTCTGTTAGTGAGCCATTTAGCTATCCATCTAGTAATGTATGGGTTAATCCCCAGATGGCAGTTTTTTTTCTATGATATCTGAATGGGAGATAGTGCCAAATGCATTGGATAACTCAACATAAGTGGCATGTCCTGTTATCCTTCATTCAGGTTTCTTGAGTCAGTATCAAAGAAGTCCACTAGGTTTAATAAGTAAAGATCTACCCTTGACAAAACTAAATTGAGTTGAGTTGAGTGTGTTGAAGGTCACCTTTGTCTTTGTAGATAAGGTCCATGCTGATTCCTTCCTTAGCTTTGCAAATAAGTCTTTTTAGGCTTATGGGTCAATAGTTTTAGTTCTGCATGTTAACAGATTGATGCACATTACATATCACACAACATTTGATAGTACTTTTTGTAGTGTAGGTGATATATGTATAAAAAAGTACAGAGAGATCAGGGTTGCAGTGCCTAAGGGGAGGCAACACATATCTGTATTGTAAATATGTGATATATTGAGAGATAGGTCATTCAGTTTATGTTTCCACATGTAATTTCATGTCGGACAGGAAATGGGCAGTAGACAGCAGTAATACATAATAATATTTACTTTTCTATAGTGCGGTGAGCAGTGGGTTTGCATGACAGTTGGCAAAGTGTGCATTCAAGATACACATTTCCAATACTTTCCATGTGTGCACATAGCTAAGCACTGATCATATACAGGCTACATTGCTAAATGCCTGAGAGTTAGTATTGAATCTATGAAACACACCTGCCTAACTGACTCTGTGGTAGCAGGAGTAAATGCATTGACACATTTCTTTTAGAGCCGAGATTATACTGGGGTCGAATCCAGGTAGATCTAATACTTTAAATACTTTTAAATAAACAGTGATAATGTAATGTCATTAATTCTTTATAGTAGATGTGTTGCTGTACGGTGGCATAGCACAGTGGGATTAAGCAAGATTGCATACAGGTAACTGCAACATTGTACCACTTTTCACTGTTGCTTGGCATTGCTGCAGGATGCAAAACTCTGCACAAATATAAAGGCCAAAAAGTGAAGAGATCCATTGCTTTTTCTGCTATTTATGTGTGTTGTGAGTGATTCTATTTTTTGACCAGATTATAGGTGTTAAAATGGGGTAGATAGGAAAGTGGTGAAATGGAGAGCAAGTGGGGGAAGAACAAAGGGAAAGCAACACAGTAATGTGAAGGAGGGAGGTAGAAAAGAACCATAGCTATCCATTTCTTTAACAGTAAAACTAGGTATATATGCAGAATATTATCTGGATTTGGACTGCCACCTCCAGAAAGGGGTGACAACAAACATAATAGCCAATTAGACCAAATCAAGTGTGTCAAGAAGACTCATGAGTGAAATAGAGAGCTATGTATGGGACAATTTTTTTTAGGACAGGTGCCCATTTTTTTTATTCAGTAAGAGAGGACTGCTGGATAAGGGACATAGGTATGTCTGGGTCAGGTAAGTTGGGTAGGTGAGGAAGCAAATGCAAACAAAAAAGACAAACAAGACAAGAGATAGTGACTGTGAGGGACACATAAAGTTAGGGGGCACCATGATTGAGGTGAGGGTGGGGACAAAAGCTTGGAGACAGTGAGAATTGAGTCCTCACCCACTGGACTGTCATCACTGTCCCCTTACTCTGCTGGCAGCTAGAGTGTTTGACGTCTTCTCCTCCTACAGACCATGAGGGAGAGCAGCTTCTCCATCTGGTGTAGGTGTATATCAATGGTGTAGTGCACTATGCTATGCACCATCCCTGGCATCTCCCTGCAGGGGATGAAATCACCACCTCTGACACTACTCCCAGAAGGTACCATTGCACCAGCTTTCGAGGCAGTACTACCTGAGAGCACAGGTTATACAGGGTGCTGCCAGGTTGGATTCCGGACATACTGGGCATTGGTGCTGGGGCCGGTGGAGCAGGGGCAGGCTGATCCTGTGGGGCTGGCCTATCTCGCTGTGCTCTGTAGCAGTTAGTGATGTGGTAGACATGGATGACTTGGAGACATTTTGACGACACATAATAGAAAATAAAAAAAAGAAGGATAAGGGTTGGGGTGAGACAAAAAAAGAGGTAAAATTAATGTGAGGTCCCCACTCTGGGCCAGTAATCAAGGAGCTTCAATCCTTACCACTGACATTGGAGAGGGGAGTTCACTTGGAATACAAATGGATATACTCAGTATTTCCCGATGCAGATGTCTCTGCATCAAGCACAATTTCCCTTACAAGCACACAGAGATCACACTCAGCTCAGGGTCTGGGCTTCTCTCTCTGTCTCTCCCCTGGTCCCTAGTAAGGCTCCCCACTGGCACAGCTGCAGAGTTAAGTCCTCAGCTGACTGTCCAAGCCAAGTCCTCCACCACTCTTTCTGTGAAACTTGTGGTTCATGTCCCTGCCCCAAGTATCTGACATACACACTCTTTGAGATTTAATTCTCACACACACACACACACACACACACACACACACACACACACACACACACACACACACACACACACACACACACACACACACAAAACTGGGAAAGACTGGCACAGATTACCCATACTACCAACTTTGCCTAGAATATAAGGTAGATTGACCGCCACCAGACAGTTACTATAAGGCTCTTAAAAGGGTATCCAATTATAATGAGTGAAGTTAATACAAATACCAATGGTAATGTTAACTAAGCAGCCAAGCTTCAGGAGTGGCCACAGTGTCACCAATAGAAGTCAGTACTCTCAAAGGTTAAAATATTTCATAAAGGATCAGCCACAATGAAAAGTTTAAATATATTTAATAATAAATAATAAAAGAACAACAAAACACAAAACCTCTATTTACAATAAACAACAGAGTTTCAACCACAGGAAATATTAAAATAACACAGATAGTCACATAATTACAGAAAAACAATACTTGACTATTCTTACTATATTTTCCTAACTGATTTAAATAATTACTATCCCTGATCACTTAATGAAGTAGGTGAGGGATCCTTCTGTGTCTGGTTCCAAGAAAAAGACTGCTGCTGATACTTCACTCTCCTCTAATATTAAAACATTATTTCCGTACAGAATGACATCACATACATCTGGTCATCTGACTTCTGGTTCCCATACAACCCCCATTGCTAGAAGCTGTCAGGATTTATTTATCACATAGGTGTCATTAATGCACACACAGTGAGCTTTGCTAAGATCTGCTGTAACTCCTGGAAGTCATAAAACAAATTCAAACCTTCACCCTTTCAGAGTAGCAATTACTTCGCTGCAATGACAATACAGGAAACTTCCTAGTACGCACTTTTTGTCTCTGGCTGCATTCAAAAGTGTAAGATAACATCTTTATAGCCTAGGCCCAGTAATTTCATTTTCTTACTATTTCTCAAAGTCAGGTGGATTGAGATTAACCTTTTCTCTTCCAGTATCCTCTGTTACAATATATACATTTAAACAGTAAAATAATGCATGTACATTTATTTCTTTGCTGCCCAGCAGGGCACACTGCTTTATAAATACATTTTTCAACACAAGCGTCTGTACAAATCAGTTTGATATACAAATGACATATAATTCTTTACAAAATTCCAGCTAGCTGTGCTGGCATATGTTACACACCAACTGCCCTACTTCTCCTGGTACAACTGGCAGTACTTCCTATTGTCACAATTAATACCATCATATGTGTCATACAGTGAATTAACACAATTGTATAATTTACATGGCACCAACGGTCTTCTTTATTCCAATGCTCTCCTCCTCACAAAAATATGGCATAAAAAATGCAGCAGCAGTCTGTAGACCAATAAAAATTTTTAAAACCTTTTAATACTTCACCAAACCTTTCCTTATCAACTCAATGAGACTAATGCATACTCTTGAAAGTGCATAACTCTTAAAAGTAATAGAAAACAGTAATATAATGCATATGTTCAAGACATTCATTTATACAGAAATAAATTCATGTGCTAGGGACTGTATATCTACTTATTGAAATGCTAGGTATCACTTGTTATATACCTTCCTTCCTTGTTTTTCAATTGGATTTTATCATTCAACCCCAGGGGTGGTGATGTGCCCCAGAGCGAATGATATATAATTATCCAAATCACCCCCTAGCAGTGGGGCATATATGTTGTATGTCCTAAATAAAAAATTGTGTGTCATGCCTTGATATGATGGATGTTTAAAGGCATTATGTACCAATGTGGTAGACATGCTCCCTCACTCTCTCCTAAGCTGTATGTGTTCCTGTATTGAAATTGAATACCCTGTGTGTAACTGGATGCAAAAAAAATGTATCAGTGTATGTGTAAATGCACTTATTACACGCACACACGGCACACAGTGTTGAATCTAATTCTATAATCTTAATACTGTCATGGACGGAGAGGAGGCGGATAACATAAAAAACTTTTGTTTGAGTATTATAACAAAAAGTAAAAGTAGGTACTTCACCTACTATACTACCCTTCTCTTAGTTCTTCTTCAATGAAATGTGTCAATAAACTTTTCATAAAAATTCCCAATAATACTCATATAATATATATTTATAATCACATTCTGTCCTAAATAGGGCTGTGCTGTGGTATTCCTCTGCTTATATGTTTATGACTAAAGTTATTCCTTAGAGTTCAAGTTCACGTGTAAATCCTTCACTGAGGGGATGAGCTAGAGATGCCTTTGTAACTTGCCTTTTCCCATCACATTATGGAATAAATTCAACTTAAAAGCAGTTCCTCCTCCCAATGGGCCATGACTAGGTTGGCGAGCTATTTGCACATGCTGTGCCCCATAGCTACCTTCTCCCTCTAGTTAGATGTTATCACCAAATAGGGAATATAGGTAGTCAAATACGTTTCCAAAAACAATGTTAAAAGCTCAATTCTATAATTGTTTGCTGTCAATTAAAATATGTTCACTATCCTTACCAAGGGTCCTAAATAATATTACTATTGGTCTCATGGGAGGGGTACTAATGATTTTGAAGACTTTTAGGTCCATTGTTGAGAGAATCATGGATCATCTATCTAAGATATTTGTGCATTTCAGAATCTAATCTATATCTTTACTAACTAATATATCATCCAACATACTATATAAATCATGGAAATCTTCCAAGACTAGTGACATTTCATAAGTTTCATAAACCCCTATCCCCACATAGTTGTCATGCTATCATATCAATATCATACGGTCCATGAGAACAACGGCCCTCCTTTATCCGCTGGTCTTACTATTAACTCTTTGTCCATTTTCAAAAAATCATTTGCCTCTTGGGCTTTTTTAAATTAAATGGATGTCTTTTTCCACAAGTGAAAAAAGGTATCTAGTAAATGGATGTAGAATAGTAAGTGCTATAGGGACGGGACGAAAAGATATTTTAATTGTACATTTCGTACAAATTTCTTAACATCTATGACCATGTCTGTAATGTCACCCTTTACTTGAGGACAAAGCAAAGGCCTGGGGGCACATCAACCACCACGAATGATAAAATCAAATTAAACCCATCTTGAAAAAAAAAGGGAAAAGGAGGGGAGGTAAGTGGTATATAACAAGTGATACCTAGCATTTCAATATGTATATACATTTTTATATGGTTATATGTTTTGTTTAGAGATATGCTTGTGTGATGAGCCTTAGAAAGCTATATTTTCTATATTTTTCTTTTTTTTTTATATAATACTTTTTTTTTTTTACAATTTACTATTTTAACCTATTAGAGCAACACATGCACTTCAAGAGCATTAGTCAGTCATTAATTAATCATTATTAATTAATTAAATTATTTTATATATATATAACAATAAAATGTTTTTATTTATTGTTGATAAAGAGTTGATAAAAAAAAGCGCTGGTATGGTATTAAAAGCTTTAAGCTTTTACAGACTGTTGCTGCATTTTACTATGCCATTTTTTGTGCTGGGAGAGAGACGTTGGTTTAAAAGAAAGTTGGGGATCATCATCTATTGGGATCCATTTTATGCCATTTTTTTGCCTGTATTATGTTTTATTTGCTATTATTCTGGCATAGGTATCCTGCCTCGGCTGGTGATCGTTTTCTTGTTATTTACAATTGTATAATTCTTTTATTGGAAGTATTATATTTAAGTATACATCCTAACAGATTCATACTATACTACAGATTGCTGAAAGTAATTCTTGAAATGTGCATATATTGCACATATGTATGTTCCAATTATATAGATTACTGTTTACAGCAGGGCATTTGTGCCGCTGGTATAGAGTTTTTAATTTAAGGCAAATATTATTGAAGAAATAACAGTATTGTATAGTTGTGAATCATGGTATTTGAACCCACAACTTCTGTCTGCAGTATAATATTGGACTCTTACAATTGGTTTGTGCTACAGACTAATGTATTCATACTTGCTTTTACAGTTGGGATATGCATGCTTAATTTGATACAACTGTATAAAAGACCAAAAAAGCTATATTTAACTTTTAAAGCTACAATAACACTTCTCTTCTGCTGCATACATACCATGCGCTTCCCTCAGTCTCTTCAATTGAGCAACATGAGCCTGCCAATTGAACTCACATTCAATGGGAACTGGGGAAAGGTAAGAAAAGAATGGAAGAGCATAATTCATACCAGTCTTGCCTATATTTAGCTTTCTAATTTACAAGTACTCTCTTATTGTCATACTTACACAGCTGTGGGATGTCCTCAGTCTCAAACCTATGCAATCAATGGTTAAGATATCCCTTTTTCTCCAGCATAGGTCATTAAATTGATACCTACATTGCTCTCCAGTGTGTGGGATACCAGTGGCACTGGATACAGCCTGGGCCAAACTATTCCACACCTCAGACTTATACTTGGAGGTAGAATATCCCTTGCACCCTTTGGATGTGGTGTTTTACCAATAGTCCAATAAATATCCTTGACTCCAGAACACCCCACCTCTGTGCCCTAAACTTGGAACCTTTCTCTCCAATGCCAGCCATGTCTACCAGCTGAACTAGGGCAATGGAAAGTGATGCTTTCCTACCAGTTCCAGTTATTGCATTTACTGGCAGTGTGCAAACTTGAGCAACGATGCCAACTACAATTGTGCGATGTTAAGTGGAGCGCAGCAGTGCTAAGCAGGGAGGAATTCAATAATTAAAATTGAAAGGTTAATCTGACACATGGCCTTAGTTTGAGGGATGTCTACTGATGTAGCCTGGAAATATATATTGGAAATTTGAAGGCAACTGTTAGGTGAGTTAAGTTTGCAAACATGCACTGGGGGCATAAATGTAATAACCTGACACATTTGTTTTTGCCTTTATGCACTGAGGAAAACAGATTTTAACACTGTGAGATTCAAACCTAGGCATAAGGACCAAAACATTTTCTTCCACAGTGTTGATTTTCCAACTTTGCCACAGAAGAAGTACTGCTTAGACATAGTCTGGAATCATACATAAATAGAGGTGCCAGTTTGAGCTGTTATACATGTATTTGTGTGACCTGACAAGGTTATTGGATATAGATACAGCTGTGCATGTGTCTTATGTAATTGTGAAGCCCATGGAAGTATAGATATCAGAAGTATGCTAACAGAAATATAGTAGACAGCATACCCTCAGTCATACATCTGAAAACACAATAACGGTGCATCATCCCTCACACATATAATTCACATCAGCTCCACTATCTAAAGTGTTATAAGTGATTGTGAGTATAATGGGAAGTGGAACAACAGTAAAAGTGTATGTAATATCCTGTATTATGTTCCATGAACATGTGTATGGCAGTCCTACACTAACACCTGTTGCCACAAGAATGATGAAATAATACTTGTCTGTTTTTCAGTTTTTGCTATCAACTGTACTGTTACAACAATAGAAATAGTTTGCACACCCTGTACTAGGACCCAGGACCATCTCTACTCTAGCCCTACACTTACACTTGCTGCCGTAGGACTAGTTACATGAAATTTCCTAATTTCCTAATCATTCTTAAGGTCTCTGTGGCAACTGCCACACACCACTTAACGTGTTTGCGTGGTGCTCAAGAGAATTCATTGAATGTATCCGGTGAAAAATTAATTATCAAGGTGCTGCTTACTGTGATGGATCTGAAGTCTTCTTAAGACACTAAGGTCTTGCTGGCTGGATTCTGCTGAAAACAAAGTCTAGTTATAATTGCATTTACAGTCTGTTGCCCACAGACATGTGCAGAATGTACACTGATGCAGCACCAAACTCTGTCACTTTAAAAGCAGTAATTAATAAATAACTTTTTGCAACAAATCACATGTACTACTGTTGCAGCTTTAGTTACACTGTACCACTTTACTTCTCGATCAGCATAAAAGATAACTTTCCTGTACAAAATACCTCTCCTAACAATTTCATTTGCTACAGTCTTTTTATAGTGTTTATACATCCTGTTTTTCTCCTTGGTATTTTATTTTGGTCTTTGTATGAAAACATCTGTTTGCTGGTGTTTGTAGAAAAATATGTTTTCATCCTGTAGAGAAATAATGCTGGTATTGTCTTTTAAGGAACCATCTTGTGCAAATGCTGACTTGATAAAAGCATATCCATTCAGACTTCCTTGCTTAACAGTGTCATATGATAGAAACACCTACAGATTGTTTTCCTGTTGTCCATTCTTTAAGGAAGCAGGTTAGCTTTCTTACTGACAATGTGAAATGTATACATCCTGTTTTTTACATTTTTGCTAAGTCTGTAAGAGGTCAGCTTTCTTGCTGACAGTGTGAAATGCATACTGATTCTGTAGGAAAACATGTCCATTAAGTAAATTCCTTATTTTTTCGAGCCACAATCATTTAGTATGGATGCTAATCACATATTGCTAAACTCTATTTCTACATTAAAACAAGCTCTATTGTATACCTTATTTATTTTGCTTATTTGTAACATAATTACTTTCAATCTTTTATTCACTGTTAAATACACTCTAACAATTCCCTCTTTTTATTTTTTTTTTGCAGAAAACACATTAAGAAACAAAATCTTTAGCCTTCTTTTGATACAAGTCAAAATGCAATTTTACATAGTTACTACAATGATATTAAGTATTACTACCAAAACTGAATGTATCTAACAACTTTTTCTTTTGCAAACCATTCTGTGAAAATATTTCACTAGTTATGGGCTATGTCTGATTTAGTTTTGTTTTTTAACGTGATTAATTTATTATTTTGCAATCACAGAATTTAATTTATGACTTAGAACTGTTCCATTAATTTTTTGCAGCTGTTGGATTAACTATTTACTTTTATTAATCATTTTATACCAAAAGGTTAGAGATAGACTAACATCTGTAAGAGACAACAACTGTGTGCTACTGCAAATGCTATTTATTGCCATAAATATAAAGTTTCAATGTCATTTTAACCATAACATTGTGATCATATCTCTGAACTGCCCATTAACACCTTGGTTGACAGTGAAGTGAACATATTAAACACCTTGGTAAAGTACTGAACTGGGCTTAGATAGTAAATATTTGAATGTAATTATTTCAGTATATTTAATACTTGAGGATTTAAAAAACATGATTTATACACTAAAGAATGCTATGTTCATATTAGTCCTTTAGCTGTATGAGTACAATATTTTAATAGAATTTTCCTCTAACTGGGGTAACCAATACTAGTACAGATAAAATGATGGCCCAAAAAACAGTGATAAAAACTGCAGCTTGAAACCAGTGATAAAATTACAACTTGACAAATTACTTTTGAACTTACTTTACAATGTGTCCTATACTGTATATATCTACACAGACTGTTTGCTACTCATGCATTTCAATCTAGTAGGTATCCTGTGCCCATTTTTTAAACATGGTTCTCCACACATATTCATTGCTAGACACTAATTTAATTTGTACTGATTTCTTCTGTGTTTGTACATACAAAGACTGTAAAGTACATTTAGTCTAATCTTACAAATTTAGCAACATTAACATCAAGCAAAATCTTGGAAAATTCTTGTCTCTTTAGAAGTATCTAGTGGAATTGCCACCAGAGGCAACTACATGCCCAGCAATTAGAAACATTCATGGTTTTTCCATACCAACATTGTCTTGCCAAAAACATAATAAAAATAGTGACCATTATTGCTCATTTTTTTACATATCTTTACTCTCTCTCTTGCATAGCTTTAATAAAGCAATTATAAGTCATCTCTTGTAAAGCTTTACAGTTTAACAGGTTGTAAATACAATTTAATACTAAACAATACAATAATAACTAGCATGATAGCTATTAGCAACTTGTAAAATATATTATCCTGTCAGGTTAAATCTGTTTACCAGTATTTCTAATGCACTAATACCTCTCCTCCCCCAAAAGAGTATTGTCAAGAAGGAATGAGATATTATTTCTTCCTGTAGCTTTATTTTAGACCCTTTTGCAATACTGCTCACACAGTCAGTATAAAACTGAGAAAGTACCCCTCCCCGTGTAGTACTGCAGTATTGTTTATTTGCTTTATGCTGTGAGAATATAATGTATGCCAACCCAACACTTTGGTTATACATTTGCTTTATTAGGTTACTAACAAACTATGGACCTTTGATTTGATCATTTTTTATAACGTTTTTGCTGTTTACTACTATTAGTAGGTACTTATACCCTTCTGCATAATTTATTTGAATTGTATGTATATTATAGCCCATCTGCTGGCTATACATGATGTAACTGAGGTTTTTTTTACTTTTAACATTTACCTACAAACAGATTATCAGTGACATGTATGCACAATTGTGACATCTGGTAAAACCAAATAATGTTGCATGTGAACATTTAACAATTATGTTTTAATAACAATATGTTTTTAGAAAAAGTCAAGCCACTTGTCTGGCAATCAGTCTTGTTTTTTTTTTTTTTGCCTTCTCTTTCCAACATTTCCTGTAACTATTCTTCTAGTCTAGGAAGGTGTCAGCTCACATTTCAGACTCTGTAGACTATAGTTAATCCTTTTTAACATTTTTTTTTATTTAATCATCTGTTAATACACTTGCAGCTTGATATTAGAATGCAGTTATAAAACACTTAGAAATATAATAAGTATTTCTGATTTGCATAACTATGCATTTATACTACATAAATAGAATTTTTTTTACAATTAGCTTACATATTTTTGTAACTAGGATTTCAGTATTTTTTTATTTATTTAACTACCCTGCCATTCATTTTACAATGACTGCTTGATTAATACCATCTGTGATTTTATTTCTTTTTAAAATGTAGAACTTTAACTGTTTGGTGTGGGGTTACTATACAATTATAAAACATTTAAAAAAACAAAATAGATATTAGCTTAACTAACATGTATACCTTATTTATTTTGCTTGTTTGTAACAGAATTACTTTCAATCTTTTATTCACTGTTAAATACGCTCTAACAATTCCCTCTTTTTATTTTTTTTGCAGAAAACACATTAAGAAACAAAATCTTTAGCCTTCTTTTGATACAAGTCAAAATGCAAGTTTACATAGTTACTACAATGATATTAAGTATTACTACCAAAACTGAATGTATCTAACAACTTTTTCTTTTGCAAACCATTCTGTGAAAATATTTCACTAGTTATGGGCTATGTCTGATTCAGTTTTATTTTTTTAACTTGATTAATTTATTGTTTTGCAATCACAGAATTTAATTTATGACTTAGAACTGTTCCATTAACTCTTTGTAGCTGTTGGATTAACTATTTACTTTTATTAATCATTTTATACCAAAAGATTAGAGATAGTCTAATATCTATAAGAGTCAACAACTGTGTGCTACTGTAAATGTTATTTATTGCTATAAATATAAAGTTTCAATGTCATTTTAACCATGACATTGTGATCATATCTCTGAGCTGCCCATTAACACATTGGTTGACAGTGAAGTGAACATATTAAACACCTTGGTAAAGTACTGAACTGGGCTTAGATAGTAAATATTTGAATGTAATTATTTCAGTATATTTAATACTTGAGGATTTAAAAACACATGAGTTATACACTAAAGAATGCTATGTACATATTAGTCCTTTAGCTGTATGAGTACAATATTTTAATATAATTTTCCTCTAACTGGGGTAACCAATACTAGTACAGATAAAATGATGGCCCAAAAAACAGTGATAAAACTGCAACTTGAAACCAGTGATAAAATTACAACTTGACAAATTACTTTTGAACTTGTTACTTTACAATGTGTCCTATAATGTATATATCTACACAGACTGTTTGCTACTCATGCATTTCAATCTAGTAGGCATCATGTGCCCATTTTTTAAACATGGTTCTCCACACATATTCATTGCTAGACACCAATTTAATTTGTACTGATTGCTTCTGTGTTTGTACATACAAAGACTGTAAAGTACATTTAGTCCAATCTTACAAATTTAGTAACATTAACATCAAGCAAAATCTTAGAAAATTCTTATGTCTCTTTAGAAGTATCTAGTGGAATTGCCACCAGAGGCAACTACATGCCCAGCAATTAGAAACATTCATGGTTTTTGCATACCAACATTTTCTTGCCAAAAACATATTAAAAATAGTGACCAGTATTGCTCATTTTTTTACATATCTTTACTCTCTCTCTTGTATAGCTTTAATAAAGCAATTATATGCCATCTCTTGTAAAGCTTTACAGTTTAACAGGTTGTAAATATGATTTAATACGAAACAATACAATATTAACTAGCATGATAGCTATTAGCAACTTGTAAAATATCAAATCCTGTCAGGTTTAATCTGTTTACCAGTATTTCTAATGCACTAATACCTGTCCCCCCAAAAGAGTATTGTCAAGAAGGAATGAGATATTATTTCTTCCTGTAGCTTTATTTTAGACCCTTTTGCAAAACTGCTCACACAGTCAGTATAAAACTGAGAAAGTACCCCTCCCCCTGTAGTACTGCAATATTGTTTATTTGCTTTATGCTGTGAGAATAGAATGTATGCCAACCCAACACTTTGGTTATTCATTTGATTTATTTGGTTACTAACAAACTATGGACCTTTGATTTGATCATTTTTTATAAAGTTTTTGCTGTTTACTTCTATTAGTAGGTACCTATACCCTCCTGCATAATTTATTTGAATTGTATGTATATTATGGCCCATCTGCTGGCTATACTTGATGTAACTGAGGTTTTTTACTTTTAACATTTACCTACAAACAGATTATCAGTGACATGTATGCACAATTGTGACATTTGGTAAAACCAAATAGTGTTGCATGTGAACATTTAACAATTATGTTTTAATAACAATATGTTTTTAGAAAAACTGAAGCCACTTGTCTGGCAATCAGTCTTGTTTTTTTTTTTTTTTTTACCTTCGCTTTCCAACATTTCCTATAACTATTCTTCTAGTCTAGGAAGGTGTGAGCTCACATTTCAGACTCTGTAGACTATAGTTAATCCTTTTTAACATTTTTCCTTTAATCATCTGTTAATACACTTGCAGCTTGATATTAGAATGCAGTTATAAAACACTTAGAAATATAATACGTATTTGTGATTTGCATAACTATGCATTTATACTACATACATAGAAATTATTTTACAATTAGCTTACATATTTTTGTAACTTGGATTTCAGTATTTTTTTATTTATTTAACTACCATGCCATTCATTTTACAAAGACTGCTTGACTAATACCATCTGTGATTTTATTTATTTTTAAAATGTAGAACTTTAACTGTTTGGTGTGGTGTTACTATACAATTATAAAACATTTAAAAAAACAAAATAGATATTAGCTTAACTAACATGTATACCTTATTTATTTTGCTTATTTGTAACAAAATTACTTTCAATCTTTTATTCACTATTAAATACGCTCTAACAATTCCCTCTTTTTATTTTTTTTTTTGCAGAAAACACATTAAGAAACAAAATCTTTAGCCTTCTTTTGATACAAGTCAAAATGCAATTTTACATAGTTACTACAATGATATTAAGTATGACTACCAAAGCTGAATGTATCTAACAACTTTTTCTTTTGCAAACCATTCTGTGAACATATTTCACTAGTTATGGGCTATGTCTGATTTAGTTTTATTTTTTAACTTGATTAATTTATTATTTTGCAATCACAGAATTTAATTTATGACTTAGAATTGTTCCATTAACTCTTTGCAGCTGTTGGATTAACTATTTACCTTTATTAATCATTTTATACCAAAAGATTAGAGATAGACTAATATCTATAAGAGTCAACAACTGTGTGTTACTGCAAATGTTATTTATTGCTATAAATATAAAGTTTCAATGTCATTTTAACCATAACATTGTGATCATATCTCTGAGCTGCCCATTAACACCTTGGTTGACAGTGAAGTGAACATATTAAACACCTTGGTAAAGTACTGAACTGGGCTTAGATAGTAAATATTTGAATGTAATTATTTCAGTATATTTAATACTTGAGGATTTAAAAAAACATGATTTATACACTAAAGAATGCTATGTACATATTAGTCCTTTAGCTGTATGAGTACAATATTTTAATATAATTTTCCTCTAACTGGGGTAACCAATACTAGTACAGATAAAATGATGGCCCAAAAAACAGTGATAAAAACTGCAACTTGAAACCAGTGATAAAATTACAACTTGACAAATTACTTTTGAACGTGTTACTTTACAATGTGTCCTATACTGTATATATCTACACAGACTGTTTGCTACTCATGCATTTCAATCTAGTAGGTATCCTGTGCCCATTTTTTAAACATGGTTCTCCACACATATTCATTGCTAGGCACTAATTTAATTTATACTGATTCCTTCTGTGTTTGTACATACAAAGACTATAAAGTACATTTAGTCTAATATTGCAAATTTAGTAACATTAACATCAAGCAAAATCTTGGAAAATTCTTATGTCTCTTTAGAAGTATCTAGTGGAATTGTCACAAGAGGCAACTACATGCCCAGCAGTTAGAAACATTCATGTTTGTTGCATACCAACATTTTCTTGCCAAAAACATATTAAAAATAGTGACCAGTATTACTCATTTTTTATATATCTTTACTCTCTCTCTTGTATAGCTTTAATAAAGCAATTATAAGCCATCTCTTGTAAAGCTTTACAGTTTAACAAGTTGTAAATATGATTTAATACTAAACAATACAATATTAACTAGAATGATAGCTATTAGCAACTTGTAAATATCTTATCCTGTCAGGTTTAATCTGTTTACCAGTATTTCTAATGCACTAATACCTGTCCCCCCAAAAACAGTATTGTCAAGAAGGAATGACATATTATTTCTTCCTGTAGCTTTATTTTAGACCCTTTTGCAATACTGCTCACACAGTCAGTATAAAACTGAGAAAGTAGCCCTCCCCCTGTAGTACTGCAGTATTGTTTATTTGTTTTATGCTGTGAGAATAGAATGTATGCCAACCCAACACTTTGGTTATACGTTTGCTTTATTATGTTACTAACAAACTATGGACCTTTGATTTGATCATTTTTTTTATAAAGTTTTTGCTGTTTACTACTATTAGTAGGTACCTATACCCTCCTGCATAATTTATTTGAATTGTATGTATATTATGGCCCGTCTGCTGGCTATGCTTGATGTAACTGAGGTTTTTTACTTTTAACATTTACCTACAAACAGATTATCAGTGACATGTATGCACAATTGTGACATTTGGTAAAACCAAATAGTGTTGAATGTGAACATTTAACAATTATGTTTTAATAACAATATGTTTTTAGAAAAAACTCAAGCCACTTGTCTGGCAATCAGTCTTGTTTTTTTTTTTTTTACCTTCTCTTTCCAACATTTCCTGTAACTATTCTTCTAGTCTTGGAAGGTGTGAGCTCACATTTCAGACTCTGTAGACTATAGTTAATCCTTTTTAACATTTTTCCTTTAATCATCTGTTAATACACTTGCAGCTTGATATTAGAATGCAGTTATAAAACACTTAGAAATATAGTAAGTATTTGGGATTTGCAAACTATGCATTTATACTACATAAATAGAAATTATTTTACAATTAGCTTACATATTTTTGTAACTTGGATTTCAGTATTTTTTTATTTATTTAACTACCTTGCCATTCATTTTACAAAGACTGCTTGACTAATACCATCTGTTATTTTATTTCTTTTTAAAATGTAGAACTTTAACTGTTTGGTGTGGTGTTACTATACAATTATAAAACAATTAAAAAAACAAAATAGATATTAGCTTAACTAACATGTTTATATTTACATTATTATCATTTGCAGTTATCTGTCTTTCCTCTTGTGGATTATAAACAGATGTACTTTAGATGAAAAGAAAATACATGCATGTCAATCTTGTGAGTTCAGACTTTCATTGTTATTAACTATTTTCATCTGATTTTTATGCACTAGAACTGTTTTGTGTACCTTTTGACTATACTACAAGAATGGCAATCATACACTGTACTTTACTGTAGTACTGATAAATATCTTGCTTTAATTGAATGAAAGTAAAACATTTGGGAATGATTTTTCCATACATCAGATCCTGCCATATATGCTTAACCATTTTCAAAACGCAAACATATTATAAAATATATCTCTTTTGTGCAGATCTGCTGTAGTTTCCTGCTCTTTTCCAATATTTTCTTAAGCCCAGCTGTTGCATGTAGGAAGTCAGTCTCTGTCAGTTCAGCTAATTTATTTTCTTTATCCTGTAACTGCTGCTCAAGGGTTTTCTGTAATGCTGCACAGTCTTTCTGACATTTTTCAGTAACCCGTTCTACTGAATCTAAAACTCCTATGCACTTTTGAAAAAAATGTTTGTATAACTTGTCTAAACTTCCTGAACTCATTGTGCCTGTCTTTTAGAAGTTTATTATATTCTTTTGTGACAAGATGTACTGGAGGTTCTGTCAGTAACTGATTTGGCTGTCGTGGTAACTCTGAAATTAACCTTTTACATGTGGAGACAGGACATAACTGTTCAACATCTGAATATAATGTAAGCATATTAACTTTTTTGGTTCTTTACTATTAAATTTTTTGTCTGTACAGTCTAACCTTTGAATAATGGCATGCACTGTATTTATATGACATTGTACACAGAAAGCAGTTTCATATGATTTACACAATAAACATTTTTCATACCCCACATGGTTTTCTTTGAGATAACAGTCAAATATTGTAATCCATTTGCATAATACCTTACTATCAACTTGCCCTAATAAGGTTTTACATTTACTAATGTGCTTTGTATACCAACATTGCATTTTACTCCATATTTTATCTGGTTGTTCTGCTACATTAAGAGTAAAGCTTGGCTTACACCTGGTTGAATTCTGTCTAATAGCATCCAAATGTGACACAGAAAAAGGTCTTACCACTTAGTAAGAAAACAGGTGATCAGGCTGTTGTTGCAGATGGCTAGAAATTTTTCAGAGTCACTCGAGAAGCTTGTGAAACACAGCAGGCAGCGAACTGCTGTGAAAAGTTGGTGTTCACCTTTCTTGGAGAATTTATGGCACTGTGGCTTTCCTGCACTGCAGGCTCAATCTGGATTCAGAGGTCTGAGAAACTTTACTGCTGCAAGCTGCATAAACTGGAGTATTTATCTTTAGGATTTACACATATGTACAAATGTTAGTTACTGCAACTTCACTGAAGTGACCCTCTGCAGGCATCACTCCCCTGTGTTTGAATGTAGGTAGGCTCGCTATTAAAAAATGAATTATCAAGGTGCTGCTTACTGTGATGGATCCAAAGTCTTCTTAAGACACTAAGATCTTGCTGGCTGGATTCTGCTGAAAACAAAGTCTAGTTATAATTGAATTTGCAGTCTGTTGCCTACAGAAACTTGCAGAATGCACACTGATGCAGCACCAAACTCTGTCACTTTAAAAGCAGTAATTAATAAATAACTTTTTGTAACATACCACATGTACTACTGTTGCAGCTTTAGTTACACTGTACCACTTTACTTCTTGATCAGCATAGAAGATAATTTTCCTGTACAAAATACCTCTCCTAACAATTTCATTTGCTATAGTCTTTTTATAGTGTTTTTACATCCTGTTTTTCTCCTTGGAATTTTATTTTGGTCTTTGTATGAAAACATCTGTTTGCTGGTGTTTTGCAGAAAAATATGTTTTCATCCTGTAGAGAAATAATGCTGGTATTGTCTTTTAAGGAACTATCTTGTGCAAATGCTGACTTGATAAAAGCATATCCATTCAAACTTCCTTGCTTAACAGTGTCATATGATAGAAACTTGTACAGATTGTTTTCCTGTTGTTCATTTTTTAAGGAAGCAGGTTAGCTTTCTTACTGACAGTGTGAAATGCATACATCCTGTTTTTTACATTTTTGCTAAGTCTGTAAGAGATCAGCTTTCTTGCTGACAGTGTGAAATGCATAATAATTCTGTAGGAAAACATGTCCATTAAGCAAATTCCTTATTTTTCAAGCCACAGTCATTTAGTATGGATGCTAATCATATATTACTAAACTCTATTTCTACATTTAACCAAGCTTTATTTTATACCTTATTTATTTTGCATATTTGTAACAGAATTACTTTCAACCTTTTATTCACTGTTAAAAGCACTCTAACATCCGGTTTCAGTTATTGTCTGTCTAAGTCCTGTCTGCAGGTGTTCAATGGCTAACCAGAGCTCAATGCCGCTAAGCACAGTTGTGCAATGTAAAACAAAAATTTTGACCCTGTATTGTTTTTGCATTTTGCCCTTTTACAGATGCCATCTTTGCAGGTGTCTGCAGATGTTCTGTCTGCTTCCTGGGCGGGTCACTAGTCCAGTTTGCACACTGCCTCACTTCACGGACATGAGATAAGCACAGTCAAACCTGACATTCAGTTTTCTCATTTTTCTGTTTGCATTAAGTTATGCATTGTGCAAACACTGCTCCCCCCCAAAAAAAAATAAAATAAAAGTAGCTGAAATGAGGAAAAGCAATGACATACACAGTGCCACATTTTAGCACACAGGAGATATTTATACATAGATCTGGATTTGAACTCTCACTCCAATGAACCTTGAGGGTACAGTAAGGGTGCCTTAACCCTCTTTGTCACACAAACAGATTTGCAGCAGGGAACTAAAACATAAATAAAAGGGAAAAGTAGTTCAAATGAAGCAAAGCAATCTGTGAAATAAACACTGCAAAATGTTTGTTTACAAGTAACATATTTCTACATAGGACTGGATTTGAACTCTCTCTCTAGTGAACCTTCAGAACACAGTAAGGGTGCCTTATCCATTTTGCCACACTAACAGCTTTGCACCAAGGAACTGAAATCATTCTGTATACAACCAACTACAATATTATCTACAGTAATATGAAACCATTCAAGTTTTATTTGTATATTTATTATTTTTGGATGTAGTGCACAAGTAATCACACAACCAGTTATGAGTATTGCTTACAAATATGCAGCACTGTGTTACCTCTCTGTGTTTGTTGGTCATTCTTTCCTTGATTTGACCAGTAATCCAGTAATCTGAGACATGCAGTCTGTAAGCCATTCTATATCATTGACCTTAAAATGTGTGGGGATATTAAATGGCAATAATATTATATGCAGTTGCCAACAAATGAAGGGGAGGTTGGATGTTAATGGACAGAACATGTGAATTGTGTACTGCTTGCTTACATTTACAACACTGACAAAATTGCATCTTACATTTTTGTAAGTCTAACCTGAGACACCCACTGGATGTAGGAGAGTCTGCATTACTGTTGTGTTTACCTTCACCCTACCAGTAATCATCACAGTTGCAATCCATTAAAAACAATCACCAAGGAAGTGCCTACACTATGTTTACGTCTACTACACAGAACCAAGTATTTGGGATTCAGCAATTCTAATGAGTTCACACCTCATTTGCATCTTCATCGTGCTGACAGCCCTGAATCTACACCATAAAAAGGCAACCATGTAGCTACAGAAACTGAAGGGGAGACTTGTTTATGTGAAGAACACAGAAAAGAGGCTATTACTTTGGGATGTATCTGCACAGAGGATTTCTGAACATGAGAAAGTATCCTTTCATTTTGTAAGTTATATACTACATATGCTGAAATGTAATTAAGAAAAATCTGTTTAATAGTTTTATATATACATATATATATATATATATATATATATTGATTAGAAAATGCTTTTACACTTTTATCTTTATGCATTAGTTAGAAGTGTACTGATGGCATGGACATGCTTGTCAGGGCATTTCACAAGTATACATGAGTGGCAATACTTTAACGTGGCATGTTCTGTGTTAAATCTATAGACATGTTTCAGGGACAGTTTATTTGATAGCACTTTTAGCATTTCAAAGATGGTTTGTTAGCAAAATGTGCCATTTGCCTGTTCCTTTGGGGGTGGGGGAGCAAGCTGCATTTTTGTTATGGCACAAAAAAGGATATTTTACTATTGTTACTCTCCTTTTTTGCATCCAACTCTAATAGTGGCACTGCAGTTATTTTTTAGCATATATTGACTATAGTAGTGTAAGCATTAACTGTTCCTATGTTTGTTCCTTATTATCACAGATGATCCTTAATGTGGAAGTGTGGGACTTTTACCACCTGATGTCAGAATATCAGCAGACTCTGATGATGATGGTGGCCAAACAGAGGCACAGTAGGGAGGGGTGCAGAGGTTGACTCTGACAATGAGGTTGACATACAGCCATCCCCTGAAATTCCATCGGACACAGCCAGTAGGCCTATGCCTACCCATTCCAGTGAGCCCTCAGATATTAGACAGGTGGAAGACCAGACAATCGATCAGGAAAGTGTGGTACTGTGGCTTCAGTGGCTTTTGACTCTGGCCATAGCCAAAGTGTGTGTAAGATGCCATGCAGGAGGGTTGTTAGGGGTACTCGGAGGAGGCCTGCTGTCCATGCTCCACCAGATCCAGGTGTCTCTTCCTGTGCCACTCAATGTACATTTAGGAATGTCATGGAGGCATAGACATGTTCTCAAAGGTGCTCCAGAGAAATGCTTAAGGTTATAGATGTGGCATAGGCTGACATGCAAGACTGCCTCCACTGTGTTGCCAATCTGATGGATTGGATGAATGACACATTGGAACGAGCAGTGCCTGTGATGGAACATCTGCTGGGAGGGGGATGCCATCCTCTCCTCGTGGGTGTAGGTCAGCAACATTATCTGCTGTTAGCCAACGTGGCTGTGGCCAATCACACTCCCATAGTGGCAGCAGTTCCACTGCTCTGTCAGTGGATGAGCTGCCAACACCCAGATATGGCAAGCCATGGGGTCATGGTCCTGGGCATCCTCATAAAGGGAGCTTGTCCAGCAAACATCAGTCATATTCAGGTAGCAGCAATGTGTCTGACAGTGGGTGTGGATGTGCCAGTGGAACTCCTCAAAGAACCAATTCTCATGGTTGGGGATGACAATGGTGAACTGCCACCTCTACCATGCACAGCTCACACCTGTCTGACATACCAAAACATAAGGCTAGCACAGAGCTTGGCTGTGTTCATGCAGACACTCACACACCAATTTCACCTGGAGCCCCCCCATGCAAACAACAGCTACATGGTTCAGCCATGAGCTTAAAACTAATTTTGTCTTACTGGCCATTTGCTGCTTTATCCAAATGTCTGCCTTTGCCTGTGTTTCTTTCTTACAAACACACACTCACAAGCCTTTTGTGTCAGCATAGACTTCCTGGCCCTCTACAACACCCTGTGCAAGTGATGATAACTGTGCCATATCCCTGTTTTGTATCTTTTGGATTCAAAGCTATATAAGCTTTGTGTCTGATGCTCTGGAATTCATAGTTCACTTAGTGATTAGTATATCTGCATTTGTGATGTTGAACTGGTAATTGTACCTTTGACTTATATTGGTCTTAGAAAGTTACACAATTGATGGCATCAGCATTTTTTCATCTTTATTGTTAATGACCTGTGAGGGTTGTGAAGTCTGAAACTGCTGTATCACTGCTTTCTAACTTCTCTCTTCAATGATTTTCCAGTACAAACGTACGATGCTAAACTGAGGGCATGCGGTGACCATCACTACTTTCAAGAGGTATGACTGTGTGAATCTTTGATGCCTGAGACCTACTACTTAATAATGGACACATATAAGTCAAATCAGTCTTTGCTGTCACATGTTAAGGTAATTTCTGTATGAATCACCCACCTTTTACTTGCTTACACTACCAAGAAACAACATGCAAAGATATACCAGTCATTCATATTATTACACAATACACTCTGGTTTCAACATTTACCTTGTAAATCCAGCAGTTGCATCAATTTTAGTTCAGGGCTGACTCTGTCTGATGCAAGCCGTACACAGTCAATACATGGGTAGGTAAAGGTTGTGAGCATTGCCTGCCATCAATGTTGCTATATGTATTTGTGTAGGAGGAAGGTTTTAGGCCTTTAGGTGGTGAGTGAGTATGCTATGCATTGTCTTTTAGCCAATGTGCCATCATATTGTGCATGCCTACGTCTGCCTGCACCCACAGCAGCTGCTGCTTCCCCCTCTAACTCCTCACCTGTGTGTGGCTGTGGTGACCTTGGCATTGGTGGTGGGATGTGTGCTCCTTCCCCTTGCTGATTCTGCTGAAGCTGTTTTCTCAGGATGATGTTGTGTAGCATGACACATACTGTGAATATTTCAGTACATGCTCATGGATTGTACTTCAGGTCTCCAGCAGATGTATCTAGGTAGCGGAACCACAACTTCAGCAGCCCAAACACACACTTTATGGTAGTTCTTGTTTGAAAATGTGTCTCATTATGACATTCATAGCAGATTTGTCTACATTTTTGATTGGTGTTATCAGCCACACTTCCAGTGGATGAAGAATTTCCTACAGTTTCTCCTGCCAGCCTGGTTGATATCGGCATCCTGAGACAGTGCAACAACTGCCTCATGTACATGGACAACCATCTACTACTGCCACCCAGGAACACAATTTGTGAGAGATGAAATTACATAAAGAACCTCGAGTCTGTGCTCTCTCCCTCGTAAGCCAGTATATCTGGCACTGAGAAGGTTGTCAACACAATCACTACACCTCAAACACTACCCACAACTACACAACACACACCCACATATGCAAAGGTTCTCAACAAAAACAAACCCAAGCAAAGGAGACCTCAGAGGCAAAAACACATGCAAACACCACAACCCTCCACACCACGTATCATGCATAGTCCCCAGACCTGTGCACTAACCATAAACCCAACATATTAGTCATAGGAGACTCCATTGTGGGACACACAGATGTGCATCTCACCAGGCTGGATAAAGAGAAAGTCACGGTTAGTTGTTTGTCAGGTGTCAGAATCCACCATACCATACACGCACTCAAGTCTCTCAACAACAGGTACTGTTATGACTCTGTCATAGTCCGTGTTGTCGTGAACGACTTGAGACATACCTCCCTGGGCTATATGAAGAGAGACATGATTGAGCTCACTGAATATGTGTCCCAGGCAGGTATGTCCCTAGCCTTAAGCAACATTCTACCATCACCTAGAATGATGCCTCAATACAAACGGAAAATGATTAACTTTAACAATTGGCTTAGTTTCTGGTGTCGTTTCAGGGGGATCCAGTACCTGACAGCCTGGGAAGATATGATTGACAGACTAAGATGCTTTGCTAGAGATGGCCTGCATCTGTCTCACTTGGGCTTCAGGCTTCAGGCAAAGGCCCTTGCTTCCCCCATAGTGCCTTTTTTTAGGAAAAGTCATGAGGTCAATACTACCAACATAAAAATGTCAACAAAAGGCAAATTAAAAGGTCATGCTGCTAAATGCTATGAGTCTAAACATGAAACTGCACTCATTGCAAGCATTCTTAACCCTGGAAGATGCTGACATTTGTGCAGTCACAGAAACCTGGTTCAAAGCTGCAGAAAATACCCCAGCCTTACCTGGTTACTCATCTGATCATACATTCAGACCCCAAACTATGGGCACCAAAGCCAAAGGAGGTGGAGTTTCTATATATATATGAAAGACACACACACCTCTATGCTGGTCAAACAGTATGACACACAGGAGACACTCCAGCTACAGTTAACTGTTGACAAGACCCCTATTCAAATCATAGCTAGTTACAGGCCCCCAAATTTGACTCAAGATGCCCACTCCACCTATCTGGACCTCTTCGAATCTATCAAGATTCAACCCTTTACCCTGATCCTGGGCAACTTTAACTACTACTACTCATGCCAGAACACAATTGCCCAGAGATTCTTTGATTTTATCAGTGCAAATGCCTTGGAACAGCTAGTTGATACCCCCACAAGAGGTGATAATATCTTGGACTTGGTATTAACCAATGTGAGGAACCACTGCATAACCCCTACAGTGTCATCCTCCCTGGTAAGATCCAACCATAAAGCAATCACTTTCGAAGTCATCATCTCCCCTGGCCGTCCTCTAGCTATGGTCAAACAAGTTAACTTCTCCAAATCTGATTACAGCCTCCTGAGGGATGGTATAACAGATTCACAGCTCCCTCCCCCTCTGTAGGAACTGATACCAATGTCCAAATCTACACCAAAGTACTATACAAGCATTTATATAGATGCATGGAATCAGGAATACCTGACAAAACAAAATCATCCTCCGCAAGGGAGAGTAAACCTGTCTAGTGGACATCTGCATAAATAAACTATATAACAAAAGGAAAAAAAAATGCTGTTCAGGACCAAGAAGGAGCAGGTGCCTAATTGGAAGCAATCTCTCCTTAGCCTGAACAAGCAAATAAGAGTACTAGTGAAATCCTCTAAAGCCAACTTTGAGTCCAAATTGGCCACATCTACTAGAGACAATCATACAGCCTTCTGCACATATGTCCGCAGTCTCAAAGGAAGCACCCAGATCTGTTCAGAACGGGTGGTCAAGGACAACACATACACAAATACTGTAGATATAGCCAATCTACTGGCTGACAGATTCAGTGAAAACTTCACCCCTCTGTCCCCCCATCAGTAAATCAGGACATCCCCAGTACCTGCCCCCCACTCCTTATCTCTAGGGAACATCACTGCCCTCTTAAAGGCCAAAAATACAGCCTCCATGGGACCTGATAACATCCCAGGCTGCAACCTACATGAACTCAGGCATGAACTTGCAACACCATTATACACCCTATTCAACCAAAGCCTGAGTACAGACTTTGTCCCAGCCAAGTGGAGGACAGCCACTGTCATCCCTTTACACAAAGGTGGAGCATCCACTGATCTGGGAAATTATAGATTCATCAGCCTAACTAGACTGATCCGCAAGACCACAGAATGGTTATCATAGACCTCATTAACAGGGACATTGGCAACCTCCAAACACTTGACCCCACACAATTTGGATTTGTCAAGGAGAGATCATGTCTGTTAAATATGGTCGACTTCTTTGTGACAGTCACCAAAGCCATGGACAAGGGGAAGAGGATGCACACCGCCTACCTTGACCTGGCCAATGCCTTCCACACTATTCCCTACTTGGGCATAATAGATAAACTGTCTCAACTAGGCATCAATCCATATGTTACCAAATGGGTAGCAAACTGACTCACTGATGGAACCCACCTAATCAAAATAGGGGAAGCCACCTCAAGCAGTAGACCAGTAACAAGTGTCATACCCCAGGGATCAGTCTTGGGGCATCTCTTATTTGGGATATACTTCTCTGAGGTGCAGGCCAGAATCAGTGGGCTATGGCTGACCAGGTTTGCAGATGACTGCAAGCTAGGAGCAGTCATCTATTCCCCAAGTGATGTGAATGTCCTCCAAGAGGGTCTCATCCAAACAAATGACTGGTGCCAGAAACATGGCTTCAAGCTGAATGCCAAAAAATGTATTATCATCTCCTTTGGGGAGAGTGATGCCCCACATATTATCACATTGACAGCAACCTGACTTTTGACCACCATGTTGCTTCCATTGTACGGAAAGCTTTCTACATGGCCCACCTCATAAGTATGGGTGTCTCATCCAGGGACAAAGAGGTCATAACATTCCTGTATTCTTCCCTTATAAGGCCAGTTACTGAGTACAATAGTCTCCTTCAGCATGTACCTCACAAAGCACATGCAGCAGCTGGAGTGACCACAGAGGTTCCTCACCAGGAGAATCCAGGGCCTCAAACATCTATCTTACACATATAAGCTAAAAGCCCTCTCTCTCTACTCTGTTTCATACAGACTCCTCAGAGGTGATCTTTGTCTGGCATACAAGGCAATCTCAGACCCTGCCTTGATGGGACTGCTGCATATCCACAAGTCAAGCTCAACTCAAGTAACCCATACATGCGACTTCAACCTGGTCTGTGACATCAGTAGGACTTGTTGGTGGGACAGATTTATGTCCCAGAGACTCCCCCACCTGTGGAATAGACTCCCTCTCCATGTCAAGCAGAGCTCCTCATTATCCCTTTTTAAGTGCAACCTGGATAACTGGATGGGAAGCAGAAAATACACCCCTGGGATTCCAACTGTGTCCCTGTTGGACAAGGGCTTTGGATGCTGACTTATCTAAATATGGGCTAAACTCTTGGCTAGGGTTATAAAAGCCTCAGGGCCAATAGCCTAGTAACTTTCTATGATCCTATGATTCTATGCATAAACTGCATCCCCCAGTAAATGACCCTGTGGGATATCCCTCCTATTGAACATCTAATACAGTTGGGAGGTGTGCCAGATATGTGAGACGAGCTAACTGCCTGGGTTTCCAGAACACACATTCAAGATGATTTCCTTGTTATTATGCATATCTTGGCGTTAATAGAGTGGAAGCCCTTTCTATTAATGTAGACCCTTCCCTGTTCCCTGGGTGGTGCCTTAATTTCTACATGTGTGCAATTTATGGCACCCAGTACTTCAGGTAGTGTACTACATGGTAGAACTCCTGCATATTTTTGGCCTTATCCTCAGGAGTACGGGGAAAATATATGTAGTCACTAGCATGTTGGAGCAGAGCATTCAAGAATTGATGCAGGATCCTGGATGCTGATGCCTGTTATACCTCCAGCATGTCCTCTGTTGGTCTCTGAAAGGTACCTGTAGTAGCTAAGATTCTAAGTGCTACACATTCCTTTGTCTCCACTGGGATGGGTTCCCCTCGGTTTGCCCTGGGTCTGATCTGAGGATGACAGAGGTTACAGAATTCCTGTAGTGTGTCTCTATCCACCCTGTAGCGCTCTACAATTTCCACATAATGTAGATTATGATAAGTTACCCAGGGTCTGAAAACTCTCCTTCTTGGCCTTGGTCTGTTAGTAGCAGCAGCAGCAGCATAGACTTCAGCCTGTTACACATGCACACGAATTAAAGAAGCAGCAGCACCTAAAACTGTTTTTGTGTAGACTCCTTTCCGGGCTGTATTCCAATAGGTTTTGGAGTTCACAGGGAAAACCAGCACTGAGTGTACACGGTTTCTTTATAGCTTGTTGAATAGCTTCTCCAGCTTGAATTAGTGATTACATTACAACTCAGCTGCTTGTGTTGTAATTTGCATGCCACAGGGTTTACCTTGTTTGCTTGGCTGTGCATGGCTGTACACACCATGCAGAGATGCTTACTGAATCTAAAACACTGTGCTATCATGTACTTTATTGAATCTGACTGATTAATTTTTTTACGTAACGGGGGAATTTTGTTGGATAAGTTATCGGTCAAAAGTAATATGAAATATAAGCTGCTGGAAGAAAAGCAATGTGATGAGTGTAATGAGGGAAAAACAACAAAGCATTGCCTTTTAGAATGTAAAAAAATAACTGTTTTGGAGAAGGTTTTAAAAAAAGAATACAAATGGGAAGGATTTAAAATATAATGAATATGATATTATATGGAAAGTACCAGAAAGAAAAAAAATGTAAAATTGAAAAATGTCTCAGAATATTGTTTGTAGCAATCTGGAGGTTATGGAAAAGAAGATGTGATGGATTATTGCATAATAAAAATAGAGATAATGAATATATGCTTGATTAAGTAAAAATAGGGTTGAGGAAGAAAGGATGGGAATCGATACTCTAAAAAACATCAACCCTCTAGCTTTCTCTGACTCACTAAAACATATGAACTGGAACCCTGTAAAAACCCTTCCTCTTGATGATGCTGTTACATACTTCAATGCTACATTCAATAACCTACTAGACAGCTTCACTCCCCCCAGAACTAAAAGAATCAAAACCAAATCCACCCCTTGGCTAACTAAAGCAACTATTACACTCATGCATCTCAGAGATAAATCTTGGAAGCGTTATCATAAATCTAAAACACCTAAAACGCCCTTACTAAGTATAAGCAATTCCATAATAAAGTGAAAAAACTAATTGCTTTAGGCCAAAAGTCCTACTACTCCAAGCTTCAAAACAATCATAGATCCAACTCCCAAAAATTTTGAAACAGTATATTTGCTCTCCTCTCTCTTGGCAAAAAAATACAAACCCTGCCCTGATCTTAACTCTACAGATCATATCTTAGCTACCCAATTCAACACTTTCTTTATTGATTCAATAGCCAAGCTCACCACATCATTCTCCAATAACACTTCTACTCCATCCTCAACTCTAGTTCCACTGACATCAATACTACTCATCTTCCCCCTTTACCATACAACTGGTCTCTCTCTACACCATAAAAAAAACTTCTACCAAAACTAAAACCATGCTTTCATGCCCCAGACAACCTTCCATCTAACTTTCTCAAGCTAGCTGCTGATGGCATAGCCCTTCCCATCACCATATTTATCAACCAATCAATCCAAGAATCCTATGTACCCCTCCTCTGGAAGAAAGCATTCATCATTCCCCTCCACAAAGGATGCAACAATACTGAAATTTCCAGCTTCCGTCCTATAGCCATCCTGTCCCCTATCTCAAAAGTGCTTGAAAAATGCATACACTTGGAACTCCTTCCCTACCTCCTAGACAATCAACTTCTTTCTCCAACTCAACATGGATTTAGACCTGGACATAGTACTACCACTGCCCTTCTCCCCTTCCTTGACATCATCATCAGTGCCCGAGACTCTGGCAACATTGTATCTACCCTTCTCCTAGACTTATCAAAGGCCTTTGATACTGTTTCTCACAACTTGCTCTTGTCCAAACTCTCTCTTCGCAATCTCTCCACCTCCTCTATTAACTGGTTTTCCAGTTACCTTTCTAATAGACAGCAAACCGTCAAGTGGAACAATAGTACCTCTTCCTTCCTTCACACTCCAACAGGAGTTCCACAAGGCTCAATACTAGGTCCCTTACTTTTTAACATCTTCATTAATAATTTTCATCAGTGCATCCCTAATACCAAACTTGTCCAATACAAGGACAATTCCACCATAATTTGCTCTGCTCAATCTCTCCACAAACTCATGCAACTAACACAAGATGCCTTCTCTTGTACAGAGTCTTGGATGCTGAAAAATCACCTTGCTCTCAATGCATCCAAAACAAAATCATGATCTTTACCCCATCTAAAAATTCCTCTATCGATAAAACTTCTTTCTCCATAGTCAGTCAGAATAAGATTCCCATTGAAATAGTCTCCCATACAAAACTTGTAGGTGTTATCATTGATGAACATTTAAAATTTGCCATTCATATACAAATTAGTATTAAGAAAACACACCAAAAGCTCTGAATGCTGTATCATCACAGCCGTTATCTCACTCCCACTTCCAAACATATACTGTCTATTTCCTACTTCATCCCCTCTCTCTTGCATGGAGTCCCTCTCCTCACCAACCTTCAGTCCTCGCTAAAGTCAAAACTATCATCCTGCTACAATAAAATCTCTAAGTTTGCTGGAACCAAATCTTCCTCTCACCACTGTGATGTACTCCACTCCTTGAACTGGCTGGAACTCCCCCACCATCTCTTTTACATTCAACTGTTAACTGCTCACAAACTCATTTTCAAACCCTCAAACTGCCCTTCCCTCTCCCCCGTACTCATCTTGCATCATCCTGACAGACTACTCAGGTCCAGTAACCAGAACTTCCTCGAAGTGTACAAACCATTACGTGCACCTGGGCAATTTCTTCTGTCTTTCTCCCTCGCTCACCTATGGAATTCACTCCCCTCCCCCCACATTCGAATCACCCAAAACCACTCCACCTTCAAGACCATGCTCCATTCCCATCTTTCTTCTCACTGGGAATGCTCATGCTCTCACCCCACCTGACCCCCTTTATATCATTTCCACTCCCCATCCCTTTCTCTCCTTTCTCATAACTCACCCTAGTGACTCCCTTCATTTCATTTCCACTCCCTCTCCCTTTCTCTCCTTTCTCATAACTCACCCTAGTGACTCCCTTCATTTCATTCCCACTCACTCCCCTAATTCCTTTCTCATAAGTCACCCTAGTGACTCACTTCATTTCATGTCCACTCCCCATTTCTCTCCTTTCTCATAACTCACCCTAGTGACTCCATTTCATTTCCACTCCCTCTCCTTTTTTTCCTTTCTCATAACTCACCCTAGTGACTCCCTTCATTTCATTTCCACTCCCTCTCCTTTTTCCTTTCTCATAACTCACCCTAGTGACTCCCTTCATTTCATTCCCACTCCCTCTCCTATTTCCTTTCTCAAAACCCACCCTAGTGACTCACTTCATTTCATTTCCACTCCCTCTCCCTTTTTCTTTTCTCATAACTCATCCTTGTGACTCCATACATTTCATTTCCACCCTCTCCCTTTTTCCTTTCTCATAACTCACCCTAGTGACTCCCTTCATTTCATTTCCACTCCCTCTCCCTTTTTCCTTTCTCATAACTCACCCTAGTGACTCCCTTCATTTCATTTCCACTCTCTCCTTTTTCCTTTCTCATAACTCACCCTAGTGACTCCCTTCATTTCATTTCCAATCCCTCTCCCTTTTTCCTTTCTCATAACTCACCCTAGTGACTCCCTTCATTTCATTTCCACTCCCCATCCCTTTCTCTCCTTTCTCATAACTCACCCTAGTGACTCCCTACATTTCATTTCCACTCCCTCTCCTTTTTCCTTTCTCATAACTCACCCTAGTGACTCCCTTCATTTCATTTCCACTCCCTCTCCCTTTTTTCCTTTCTCATAACTCACCCTAGTGACTCCTTCATTTCATTTCCACTCCCTCTCCCTTTTTTCCTTTCTCATAACTCACCCTAGTGACTCCCTTCATTTCATTTCCACTCCCTCTCCCTTTTTTCCTTTCTCATAACTCACCCTAGTGACTCCCTTCATTTCATTTCCACTCCCTCTCCCTTTTTCCTTTCTCATAACTCACCCTAGTGACTCCTTTTTATTTCCACTCCCTCTCCTTTTTCTTTTCTCATAACTCACCCTAGTGACTCCCTTCATTTCATTTCCACTCTCTCCCTTTTTCCTTTCTCATAACTCACCCTAGTGACTCCCTTCATTTCATTTCCACTCCCTCTCCCTTTTTCCCTTTCTCATAACTCACCCTAGTGACTCCCTTCATTTCATTTCCACTCTCTCCTTTTTTCCTTTCTCAATACTCACCCTAGTGACTCCCTTCATTTCATTTCCACTCTCTCTCCCTTTTTTTCCTTTCTCATAACTCACCCTATTCACCTTTCACTGTTCTCCTCTCTTAACTCTATTTCTTCCTACCTCTCACCTCATGAAACTATGAATGCATAAGTGCTTGCACTCCAAATTATACTTATGTACTTCGATATACTTATTTTTAATTTCATTCAATGCTTTGTTACAACACGTTGCTCAAATGTTATTATTCTGTCTTCTATATTACCATGCTTTTAGTAGTTTTCAAAATTGTATTGTACTTAGCTTTGTTGATATTAGCTTTGTAATAATTGTATATGGAGCTTTTCTCCCCAGGCCTCCATTGAAAATGGGCTCATTTTGGATTAATGGACTTTCCCAGTTAACAAACTGCAAATAAATAAAATACATTAAAAATATAGACATTTTAAAAATAGTTGATGGCTTAGAAAAATCCAGTTTTTATGTTTTTACTTGAAATGTTGAAAATTTGATTTTTTTGTATAGAGTTAAGTTAAGGTTTAGAAAAAATGGAAAGAAATAAAATAAATGTTATGACCATGAATGTGTAAATAATATAAATAATTGTAAATAATGAAATATGTAAATAAAGCAGCTGCTACTTTTTTAATAAGTGTTATGGGATCTTTAACATCCACCTGAACTACCACTAATTCAGGCAAATGGGGCTTTGGTTTTTCATCTCATCCAAAGGATGGCACATTCAGGAGGAGAACATCTCTCCCTCCTATTATGCTGTACAACAGTGTTAGTACTGGAAAATCAATCCAACTACCTAGTGTGGGAGTAGAACCACAGCCTTCTGCACCAAAGGAACATTTGTTACATGCTGAGCTAATGTTTTAAAGTGGTATTTATCTTCAAAAGGGTTATTGAGGCTGTAGTTAGTTGCCATACAGTATACATGGTATACCTTGATTTGGCTGGTATTGCACAAAAACTAAATGCTTTAAAAATTGACCCATATGTGGTAAGGCAAATAGTAAACTAGCTGAAAGACGGAATTCACATAATGCAAGTTGCAGGTGCCTCATTCAAAAATATGAAAATATGAAAGTGATCAGTGATATCCCTCAGGGCTTGGTGCTCTGACCTCTCCTTTTTAGTATTGACTTAAATTATCCTATGACATCCAACCCCCCCCCCCCAGAATGAACTCTCCATAATAAACTCTTGCTGTACTAAAAATGGGGTCAGACTAAATGCTAAAAAGTGTAGTATCATCACATTTGGTAGACAAACCCTCCTCTCATTGTGCTGTCTAGACAAAACACCTCTTGAAAACAAAAATGTAGTTAGGTAGCTAAATATTTGGCTTGATATCTCCCTCTCTTTTGACCATCATGTAACAGTGGTTATTAGGAAATCCTTTTACTTAGCCCAGCTAATTGCCAAAGTTGTATCATCAAAGTCTAAAGAGATAATCACCCCCCTTTACTCAGCATTGATCAGGCCAGTTATTGAGTACAAGGCCTCTTTGGGAAGTAGCTCATTAAACATGTCAAACAATTCGAAAGAACCCAAAGCTGTGTAGCCAAAAAGATCCCAGGCTTAAAGTCCCTAATATACCAGTATGAGCTGGAAGCTCTATGTTTTTATTTGGCATCTTATAGACTTTTGATAGGAGATCTGTCTTGCTTAACACACCATTATATAATTGATTGTACTGGACCTCCTGTTTTTCCTCAAGTCCAGTAGTAGCACCAGGGTCCTAAATCTTCACCAACAGATACGTAAAACATAGTGGAGTACATGTTTAAAACTCAGTACCTCCCAAAACTCTGGAATAAAATTCTCCTCCATGTTAAGCATCTATCTATCTTCCTTTAAACATAAACTGGATGACAGGAAGTGCATTCACAAATTTACTCCAGAAGTGACTAGTATGGAAGGGGGTGCTACCTGAGTGAGGGTACTAGCAAGGTGAGAAATGTCATGACCCTCAGTGGCCCTGGAATATCTATAAAGCTATTACTTTGCTAGGTTTAAAACAGTTTAATCATCTCATAATAATTTTGTTTCAGATTAGAAAACTTTACCCTCTTAGTTTGTATATATTCTGGTGAGACTTCATTTTAGTGTATGTACGATTTTAGAAAAACAAATGGTAGTGATGCTTTTGTTAGACCATGGAGTTAGAAAGGCTTATTGTGATGCAGAAGCCTTATCTCAAAAGGTTTCTGCATTGCATTAAAACTTGCAGATTCATATACTGCTCTACCTCTGAAGTTAACTTGATAGCAAAGCCACATTCTAATGCAGCAGTCCAGGGGAGTGGGTAATTCTAATCAGCCATATATTGTTCCCTGGAAATGTCTGCAGCTCCAGTTTTGTTCAGGAATGATGACCAGCCTATGATGGGTAATTAATGCCAGTGAAGAGACAGTCTGCAAATCCCTGGGAAAGTATAAAATGCTATAATTATTGTTTGTAGAGCATCTTTCATTTATTACATATGTGACAATGAATTCTGAAAATGTATTCTTGGAAAAAGAGAGATACTAGACAAATAAAACCACTGTCTATCTTATTCAGGACATAGTGGAATTTTGATTAAATAGTACACACAGATTTTTATCGAAAGGCTTGGAAATTCTAATGTTGTAAAATTATTTTTCTACCTATTACAGTATACCTGCTGGGGTCTGGGCAAAAATGCAGAAATTTGCATTTCTGAATGTTGAAATTTAAACTGTATTGATCTTCTTATTAAAAATAGTATTTTCTATGTATAAAAATTTGTATTGTTTGATAAATTAATATATATTGCTTTGACTCTATAGCTTTCTAAAACATAAAACATTTTTTGCACTTTAAATGTTTATATATTTAGGGAATACTACAAGCACTCTAGTCCTAAGAACTGGAAAACTACCGCCTTGAAGCAAGGTTAGGCCACCACTCATGCTTGACTTTGAATATGAGTTCATACAAGCAGTTGCTTCAGCTTACCCAAGTACATTATTTGAGTTCAAGTGAGGTAATTGTGGCACTTGTGGTAAGGAAGTGGGATTAGGTGAGACAGTGGATTACAGCACTGGCTGGGAAGGGAGTTTTAGGTTTAGGGAGTGGAAGGGGGTTTAGGGTTAGGGAAAGAGAGAAGAGAGTGTCAGGGTTAGGGGTCAGGTGGGGGATTTCAGATTTAAGGAGTGGTAAGGGATGTTTAGAGCTAGAGTGTGGGAGAAGGGGTTCTAGAATTAGAGTTAGGATTCTGGTAGAGGTATACAGTGTTACAGGATAGGGTGGTGGGAGGACTAAGTTGTTACGGGAGATGAAGTTAGTGGGAGATTGAGCACTTACATTTTAGATCAAATGTTTTGAGAGCTACTAACATGTGAGCACTTGTAGTAGGCACATACATTTATCAAGTCTGTAAGAACTTTTATGATAGTATCTGTAAATTATTCGGTTGTTTAAATGTTGGCATGAAAGGAATTTTCTGATGGTTCTTTTCTCTGTCTCATATTTGAATGTCATTTTTATGGTGCTTTAACACTTGTGAAGTCCTATAATATAGGAATGAAACATAGTAATTTTTGGATAAATCAAGTGGGAAATAATTGATTAAAGTGTTTTTTTTATTTTAGACTTATTTTTGTTGGTTATTCCTGCACAAATCAGTTTAATAGTCTTTGTACTGTTTTTTCTTCACTATATAGTTGAACTGTATTTCAAGACTATTGAAGTTTGTCAAGGTGAAACAATTTGCCAATATTTCTGAAGTGAATGATAGTGGCCTTGTACAATTTGTCACATCACTGACTGAAGATGTTAATTGAACTTACTTTTATTTCAGAATCAGTTCAATTTGTTCCTAGTATCATGGTACCAGGGCTCAGTGTGCAGCAGCTTGGAGTTACCATTATTAATCAGAATTATTAAGCTTCATAGTGGTCTTCCAAGCATCTGTGTGTTTTTGTCTAGCATCTAAGGGCACTGAAGGTGCACCTGGAGAAGGCGATGTCAGTCAAAGATTTGATGATGGTTTTGAAACCTAGAATTTCTGACTGGAATAATAAATTATTACAGGAAAGAACTGAAGTACAGATAGCTGTTTCTAATACTTTTCTATAACTGCAGAAGAAGATGAATGCGCAAAGGCTGTGGGGTTTTTAAAATCTCATTCAGTGTATAATGCATTTAATAAGAGATTTTACTGATAAACTGGACTTTTGTGTAAATGCAGAAGATGAGCGGGCAAAGGTTGTGGACTTTTAAAATCTCATTCTGTATATAATACGGTTGAAATTTTACTGATAAATTGGACTAATACAATACAATTGTGGTTGAGAGAACATGAAACAATGTAAAAGGCATTTGAATCTTTGTCAGAAACAGATTAAATTTGCACAAAAGAGAAAATTGTGGCCCTGCCAAAAAAATATGGCAATAATTATTCCACTTTTGTATTTATTTATTGCATTTGTTAAATGGGTTAGTGAACTAGCCTAAAAACTACCCCCTTTCAGCTGTGAACTGTACCACAAGGCAGACAATGACCTGCATACCTGTTTTACTAGTAACTCTGGTCATCAACTGCAACAACCTGCATAACAAGGCATGTCTGCCAGCATATGCTACACTTGGTATATTCATGCTTATCTGTATGTGTGCTACAAGGGATCAAAATGGCATACCTGTTTGGGTTACTAGTGCAGTCATGTATATTCATGTTTTCACAAGTTCCACAGGATGACACAGGATGGGTGACATAGGACTAATGTCAACAGGATACCTGTGGCTATTTCAGTGACATAGTATCACTGTCAGCAACACTACAGGATAAGGGTCACCTGCATTCATCATTACAAGAGCCTGTGTGAACATACAGACTGATCACACAGCCACACCACTGCTTGGCATAGTTCTTGTACTTGTGAGTTCCTCATGTGCTCTGTCTGTGTCCCCATCCCACACAGCATCACACATTCATATGGCCACTGTGGTGAGAATACCTATAACATGCTGGTTTTAAAATTTCTGAAGAATGTTAAGCTGACCACGTTTTGCTTGCATGTGATGAATGGAGTCTATTTCTAGCTCTCAAATAACTTTTTTTTGCCACAGTAGAGCTGGAATTGGAAGAAATTATTTTAGAATTAATCAGATCCACAGACTGTAGGCCTTGCAGATTCTAGACCCCTCACAGTTTGGCTTTATTGAGAGTAGAATATGTCTGTTTAATCTTACTAGCTTCTTCAAAACAGTCTCCAAATCCCTAGGTGAAGGATTTCCTTTCTACATTCCTCAACTGTAAACTTGTAAACTGTAAAAGCTGTACATAGCATTTGTTACAGTTCCACACTTTGCTATCATAAATAAGCTACCCCAACAAGAGATGCTGTTATCTCTTCTGATGTCCTATGCACATCTGCAATCTGATCCCTCCTCAACTCAAAGTTGAAGACAAAAAAGAAAAGCTGGGAGTTAAGGATATAAAATGCTATAGTATTAATATCACACAGGGAGCACTTCAGCCTTGATCAGTAATGCATGATTAACACTCTGCTGCTTGACTGGGGTACTACCTTCTGATCAGCATCTCCTGATTGTGTCCCTTGACACCTAGTACTCTGGGTGGCTGCCCCATTTGCCCCACCCTACAAATATCTATGATGGCAACTAAACATCACCTCCTCTACAGTCCAATAGACTTCTAATTCTCTGTCAAGTAGAACATTCTCAATCAGTATAAATGGTACTATCTCCAGGAAGCAAACTGTAACTAGTGCTACCTCTCAGGGTTCTGAATATTTGGAATATATTTCTTTGGAGTATAGGCAAATGCTAATAACCTTTGTCTAACTACTGCCTCCTTCCATCATCTTCTGCAATATTAGCTCACCTTAAAGGGTTTTTCTGCGGTATGATTGGCTAAGGCTACAATGACTCACTTTACCGCTGGCTTAGTATAACCATTTGAACCCATGACAGCACTGAATTAATTAGAAAAGTACAAGGTCCAGTTTGGAAATTGTGGTAGATGTGAATAACATGAATGCAAATATTGATATAGGAAAAAAATAAAGAGTCTGAACAATTAAAATGCCAGTTTAAAGCCAACACAACAGAAATTTTAATGAGGTGTTGGATTTTGTCAATAAAATAATTACTTGAAATTTTCAGTTTTTTTCATACACATAAAGGGGTCTGATATGGTAATTGCAATAATTTTCTCATATACCAACATAATATTGAGCATAGGTTTTAACCTCTTTTCTCTAAAATCAGGAACAAAGTCAAAAATAATCAGGAACAAAATCCCATATTAGGGACACTTTAAAAATATTGTCAGTATTGACTTAAAAAGTTGATAGAATAAGAAGAGGTATATTACTGTGCATTCTGTGATGAACAGGAAATCTGGAGCTGTAATGTCTGAAATTAAATAATGACTTTGACTCTCATTTCTTTTTACGGTACTTAAGTATTATCGCAACCAAATTTTCGCGGTAGTAGTGGTTGCTTCCTGACATTAAAATCTGACCGTTGATGTTGTAATCAAGTCATACAATTTGTTTTCTTTCACACTTATAGTTGTTTTATTGCAGGGTTATCAGGTAAAAATTAAAAACTAAGTTTGGTTGTTTATGTATGCACTTCCCTGGCAGCATGTCATGTGAAACCTGTTTTGCCCATGCAAAGCACTGGTTTGAAGCACTCCTGACTACAAGCTGTGGCAACTTTCCCCGCATAAAAAAAAAAGAAGACAAAACCAGGAAATGAACAATCCACATATTTTTGGCCCTAATACCTTCCAGAAACCAGTGAAGTACAATCTGAGTTTGTCTGAGGATACCACCATCAACAAGACAAAAACGACCCACTGCTGAGAAGTTTTCCCATCAGAAACAAACCCTAGAATCACCTGCCGACATCATCCACCAATACTTTTGAAAGCCATTCCTTAGTGCAACTCGCTGTTACCAAAACTTTCCTTTCAAGTCTGTGTGCAAAGCGTTAGAATTAAAGACATTACCTAAAGCATTTCCATATGTGATGTGGGTGCTTTTCTTGACAGCAATCATTCCTTACAGTCACAGAATTCCTTTCGTCAGTAACACAGCAGCCATGAAAAATGTAGCGTGCATGTGTAATGCACAAAAACAAGAAGAATCTCACATTTATTTCTCTTCCAAAATATATCCCAAACTTGTTTTTCCTTAGTAAAGAAGTGAAATTACACCTTACGGTGTTTCCCGCATTCCATTTCATTGCAGCATGCGAGTTTTGCAATCGCGAAAATCTGGTTGCGATAATACGTAAGTACCCTTTTTACAAAGTCACAAATATTATAAGACATAGGGTAAAGTTTAGAGAGAAATCAGAGACTCTTGAAAGGTGCAGTAATGGCTGAAGTTTAATGTGCACTTTATCCAGGATTTATTTATTTGGCGGGTACAGAAAAATCAACTATGCATGTCATGGAAATGTTATAACATAACAGAACTTTTGTTTTCATGTTAAATACACGCAATGTAAGATTTTTGCATGTAATGCTGCTTAGCAGAGAAAGTCTTAGGGTCACTATAATTAATCAGGTGAAAGAAACCTCAAGTGGCTTAATTCTGCATGAGGACAGCTGTCACAGTACAAATCTGTTAAAGGTCTTTTTCATTTCAGGATTTTGGAAGAGGAAGTACAATTATCTTCTTGAATGAAATAGATCTGAGTAACAGAATGAGTTTATTTTCAAAATGTATTCAAATATAATGTCAGAAATGAAATGGTTCCTGCTAGCCTTATCCTAAGAATTCTAGGTTTGGGAAGTCCAGGTGTTTGAATTTGGGAGTGAAGAGAGTGAGCATACCAGACAGTAACGAATACATAAAGCACTTGTCTGTACTCGCCACTGGCTGGTAGGTAAATTACTTAAGAATGTATTCATTGTGCAAGTAGGGGAATAGACAAATCAAATCTAGTTGTAGTGACATAAAGCCTTTATACAAATGTGCTGACAGCCATCTGTGATACAGCTGACACTTTGCCATGAGAATCAGATCTGTACAATGTTTTCTGTTCAATATTTATTGGTACTGTGTTAATTCCACATTAACTAAACTGCTGTAGCAGGGTGGAGAACGAATGACAGAAAGAGAGTGAGAAAGAGAGAGAGAGAGAGAGAGAGAGGGAGATGCTATTGGTTGAAGTTTGGCTGTACTGGGAACAAAACTATTACAGAAGCAGCCCAAGTAAATGTTATTGATTGAACTGAGCATACAAAATGTTAGATAACACTGCCATCTTGAGGTAATATTTTATATTGCAGCTTCATTTCTGAGAGGAGAAGCCATTGCCACCAATACAGTACGATTTGGAGTCTACTGTACATGACTTATGCAGTATAAATAATATATACACACACACACACACACACACACACACACACACACACACACACACACACACACACACACACACGCGTCTCAACCTCTTAGTTCAAGAAATCCTGACAAAGTCTAAAATAATCTGGGGGCAAAGGCCCAAAAATAGGGACAGATTTTAAATATTGCTCTTATAAACTTAGTAAATTATTAGAATAACAGGGTTTGTGTTAGCATGTATTTTCTGAGGTATATGAAATCTGAAAATCAAATATATGTTATTATTTAGTAACTTCAATCCTTAATGCTTTACCAGAAAGCCACATATTTTATGAAGAACAGACTAAAAATATAAAGCAAAAATCTAGAGATTCTGAAAAATCTGTACAATTGAGAGGTATGAAACACACATATATATTTCCATGATTAAGCAGTATGCCATTGATCAACTGGATCTTTTTCAAGGGAGTCCTGGGGGGGCAAACATTTCTTAATTACAATGAAAGCTGAATAAGCTCATTTGCAAGAAGAAAATCTCAACTGTTTTTTTTTTTTTGTCAGAGTGTGAAAAAAAATGAACACACTGTAAATGATATACATATATAACCATGCAATATATATTAGAGATCAGACACAGTGTAAAGAGAGGGAAAATATATATATATGTGTGTGTGTGTGTGTATATATATATATATATATATATATATATATATATATATATGTGTGTGTATATACACACACACACACACACACACACACACACACACACACACACACACACACACACATATGTATATATCTCTGTGTGTGTATATATACAGTAGTGAGCAGTGATGGCAACATATAGGAGTAAAGGTCTTGTGCAAATGATGTAAGTTATATAACACATACCTTTACATCTCTAAAACAAAACAACAGTCCATGACTGTCAGAATGACTAAGTGTGGTATTTTTATGCAGTTTTGTGACAGAGAGATGGAACAAGTACAATCACAGGCAATCACAAGCAACTACTAAGTTGTTTGTATCAAAAGACAATCAGTGTGCTACACTGACTAGGCTTACATATTCCCTTCATGGAAAGATCCCCACATCACAAAAAAACATCAAAAAAGAGAAAGGGAAGATGAATGTTGTGATGCTATCCGAAGAGTACAAGGACAAGCAAGTATAAGATTGTGTGGGTCAAAAAAAAAAAAAAAATCAACATGCTAATCTGAGTAGCTAGTTAGGAATGGTCAGTCCTCCAAGCTGCTACATTTCCTGAATTCAGCTACCTTTGCAGTAAACTGAAAACCTGTGTCTTTTAAAAGCGGTATCCTTTCAGAGTTGATCACCTGCACCTCCTTATCTCTACCTTTAATGTCAGTCATTTCCAGCCTAACAATTTCTCTGCTTTCCCACTCTGAAGCTGCTTTTTGGCTTGTTTGGGAGGTCTTAGAATAACAATCGACATGAGCAGCAGACAGGGGTGCCCTTGGCGTCCAGTCATATAGATGCTTCTGCGTCCGTGCAACCAAGTGTTTGCATCTTCATCTTCCATGCCCACATGGAATTTGAATTACAGAAGACCTTTGGACTGGGGACAAAGGTACAAGTGAGAAGTACATGTGTGCGTGTGTTTAAGAGATATGTGTGTGTGTGTGTGTGTGTGTGTGTGTGTGTGTGTGTGTGTGTGTGTGTGTGTGTGTGAGAGAAATAGGTAGGGGTATGTGGATGTAAGAAGTAGCTAGGTATGGGTGTGTATGTGTGTATGTAAGAAGTAGGTAGGTAAAGATAGGTGTGTGTGTGTGTGTGTGTGTGTGTGTGTGTGTGTGTGTGTGTGTGTGTGTGTGTGTGTGTGTGTATGTGTAAGAGGGAGGTAGGGGTGTGTGTGTTTTCTTGTCAGTAATAAGGGGGTAGGAGTGTATGTAAGGGGAGGGTCATAACTTGCAATTATCCAGATTTTTGCCTCATATTTTTGGTTTCTTATAAAATTGTGTTTTTCTGGCAAGTCACTGAGGACTGAAATCAGAAAATAATGGCAGACATTTGAGTTTTAGATGTCATATCCTCAGAAAATGCATACTAATGCAAACCTTGTTGTTTTATCCACTTTCTAAGGAGGTGGGGGGATGTATGTGTGTCATACCTCTCAACTGTACAGATTTTCATAGAAAATGTCCTGATTTTTTGCCTTATATGTTTGGTCTGTTCCTCATAAAAATTCTTTTTTTTTTGACAAATCACTGGGATGAGCTAAGGATTAAAGTTACTAAATAATGACGTATTTGAGTTTCAGACTTCATCGCCTTTAGAAAATGCATTCTAACACAAATCCTGTTATTCTAGTAACTTTCTAAATGTGTCCCTAGTTTTGGGCCTTTGTCCCCAACATTATAACACACTTTGTCCAGATTTCTTGTGCTGTATTCCTCCTAAGGATTGAAGTTGATAAATAATAACAGGCATTTGAGTTTTAGACGTCATATCCTTTAGAAAAATGCAACGTTCTATGTCAGGAGAGCAATATTTACAATCTGTCCCTATTTATTTTAGGCTTTGTCCAGATTTATTGCACTAACAGGTTGAGGTGTGTGTGTGTGTGTGTGTGTGTGTGTGTGTGTGTGTGTGTGTGTGTGTGTGTGTGTGTGTGTGTGTGTGTGTGTGTGTGTGTGTGTTGCCAGAGAGAGAGAGAAACAGAGGGAGAGGGAGAGAGAGAGTGATATTTCCTAGTTAGAGTTAGTAGGTGGAATTTATTTTCAAGTGCAGTTTTTCAAGGTATTGTGAGCTTCAAGGGAAGAGAATTTTACTGCTGCTCATGCTAAGTCTGCTTAAAATGTGCAACTGTTTTGTTTAGCAAATGGTATCACTACTGTGGTACAGAATTTTAAAGCAGCGGTGGTGGTGCTGTGGTAGCGTTGTCGCCTCACGATATGACATTGTCCTGTTCGATTCTCAGCTAGAGCTTCTTCTGTGTGGAGACATGCGTGATTGGGCATACCTTCGTTGAAGGTTGTGCATCAGAGCCAGCAACTCGGTACGTAAAAATCAACTGCCAATCATTAGAGGACCGGAGTTCCACTGTGGCGACCCCTAACCGGGAAAAGCCGAAAGACACAACAACAACAACAACAAAGTTAGAAGCACAGCAGGTAGCATACTTGCATCTTGATGTAGAGGGCTGTAAGTTCTACTCCCACAGCATGTAGATTTGTATTTTAAGGGGGTGGGGTGCTGCAGTCCTGAGTATGTCCTCCTTTGGATGAGATGCCTAGTAACTATGAACTGTTTTTCAACTTGCCACCCATCCCTGATTGCAGTATACTAGCTTACTATTTTTTTAATGTAACATAGGCAATTTATACTTTAAGGGCAGCAGGCAGTGAATTTGTAGATGAAACACTGAAATATAAAGTTTTCTAGCGACAACCTCTTCATTAATTTCAGATCTCTTTAATGTGGAATTATTCAGATGACTTTTACTTCTGCAGAGATTGTGCGTATTGACTGATATTGCTGGACTGTGATAACAGAAGTTTGAGTGGCCTTTTATGGGTGAAATGTTCTGAATTGGGCAGTTTGTCAGTATTGGTTCATATGTTTTGTTTAATTTCTTACTGGAAAAATGTTCAAAACTATAAATTTAAAACACACACTAACAAGTGGTGCTGTATTATACAAGGGATATAATTAAATTATTATATATGTTATAATTAACACAATCAGGAAGATGAATCAAAGAACTTTTGCATGGTCCTAAAAATGTGTACAAGGGGCCTATGATTTGAAAACAGCCCAAAGGTAAACTTAACCTGCCACTGATCAGATGCATTTTCTTTGAATGTGGGTTTCAATGCTGTTTCAGTGAATGTGAGTTTCAAAGGTATAGAAGTTTTAATGCTAAGTCTGTTTTCATTGTAAGACTATTGCTTTGTTTAGCAGATGTCTATCAGTGTTTGTGCTATAAAAGTTAAAAATAAAAGTTGTAAATTAAATCCAAATATCTGTAATCATTATAGAAGTAAAGCATTAGTATGCACACAGAGTTTTGAACAGTGTTTATGGCAACTGGGGAGAAACAGCCAAGTAATAAGACACTGGAATGGCCGCATGGGGGGGGAGTGGGGGCTGAGTTGGGGAGGCTCTGGGTTTGCGCTGCCATGCAAAAAATCCTGCGGACTCACCTGGCAGCAGCTCATCTACTGCTCATTGTCTTTCCAATGTTGTCTTTTGGCTTTTCTCAGTTAGGGGTCGCCACAGCAGAACTCCAGTCTGCTAATGATTGGCAGTAGATTTTCATGAATGCTGAGGTGCCAGCTCGAAGTTCAACCTTCAATGAAGGCACGCCCATTTACGCATGTCTTTTGAACGCCCACCCAACTGTGGGGAGGACATGCAGATTCCACACAGAAGGCACTCCTCGCACTCCAGCCGAGAATCGAATGTGAGAACCTCTTGCTGTGAGGCAACAATGCTACCATTGCACCACCACGGAAGTGCTCATTGTCTTTCCAATAAAACCCTTAATTTAGCTTGATATTGTACTCTGTGACATAAACTAGGGCAGGGGGCTGCTGTGGGGCTATACACTGAAGTGTGGCACAGAACAGTATCCCCATCTCCCATTTATAAATGAATAATGTTTCATTTCTTTTGACATTTGTAAACTAAAAACAGTACTGGCTGCTGTCTTTACTTACCTGAAACAAGAGTTCAAGCTATGTGTGCAAGCACAAACTAAATGGCTTCCTTTGCTCTTCTGATTGTTTTGGCATCTTGCAGGTTTAATTTGCTTTCCTGCAGTTTTCTCTTCTCTTCTCTTCATTTCTCTTTTCTTCTCTTCCCCATCAATATGCTTCTCATTGACTTACCCCACATAGTTTTCATTTTGTACACCGACAATATGGTAATACATAGATCTAGCCCCATTCCCACTCAAACATTCAAAGCCAGCTACAAAGTGATCTTCTGACCTTCTCCTCATGGCTTAACACCAACAAACTGTGCCTAAACTCAAGCAAAAGTAAAACCATGATTTTATGAATAAAATTGTCAAAAGCATCTACCAGCATCCTTTTAAAAGGTGAAAACAGTCACACAATTAAAACAATTGTCACATTCAAATACCTAGGAATCCTGCTATATCATACTCTTAATTTACAAGCCCCTTTTGATAAAGTAAGAGAGAAACATTAACCACCACCTATTTTAGGCATTAAAATCTCCTACTTTGTTCTATCTGCATGAACAGCCATAGAGAAAGGTGGTCTCATTGCTCAGCTGGAATATGGAATTACACTACCATCTGCAGCTACTTGCAAAACCTTAAGCTTCCCTGCAGTCACTGTCCAGCAAAATATGTTGGTTCATTACCCACTCTGCTAGGTCTGAGAACCAATGTGTCACCAGTACAAGAGCAAAGTGACTTCCATTCAAACAAAGAGCTGACCTCCTGCTATGGTGACTTCTTTTCAAACTCCTTCACCTTAATAAATACACACCTCTCTCTCTCTGTCTGGAAAGCTAGACACTACCACCACTACCATTACCACCAACACCACTAGAACTATTACCACCACCACCACCACTATGACCATCTCAACCACCAGTACCACCAGCACCGCCATTACCATCAGCATCACTACTATGACCACCACTACCACCACCACTATCACTACTAGAACTAGAACTAGAACTATCACTACTGCCACCACCACCACAACCACCACTACCATTACCACCACCAATACCACCACCACTAGAACTATCACCACCACAACTACTATGACCACCTCAACCACCACTACCACCAGCACCACCATTAACACCAGCATCACTACTATGACCAACACTACTACCACCAGTACCACCACTACCACATATTCTCTTAGAGCCCTTTCTCAACTTAGCCCTTTAATTTGAATACTTAGAACAAAGCTGCAACATACTACACACAACTTTTCCCTCTTAGCTCCCAAACCATGGCAATCACTACCCGACTACCTGAAAAGTCTTGCTAACCACTGTAATTTCAAGCCTCAGCCAAAAGCTTATCTTGTCAGACAAAATCCCTGGCAATGTCAACTAAATTTCTCACAGCTACTTTTTAACTCCCCAGAGCATGTCTCCTTCATAGCTAGACACTACCACCATTACCACTACCAACACCACCACTACCACCACCACAACTGCTACCACTACCACATATTCTCTTAGAGACCTCTCTCAACCTAGTCCTTTAATTTGAATACTTAGAACAAAGCTGCAACATACTAAACACAACTTTTCCCTCTTAGCTCCCAAACTGAGGCAATCCCTACCCGACTACCTGAAAGGCATTACTAACTATTGTAACTTCAAGCCTCATCCAAAAGTTTATCTTGTCAGGCAACACCAGTGAAAATGCTACACACCTGGCCATGTCACCTACGTTTCTCACAACTACTTTTTAACTCCACAGAGCATGTCTCCTTCAAGTTATGCAATGACTCCTCTATAGTCTCCAATATACTGCACATATTGTACATTTTGTAAATAGTTTTTTATCACAATGTCATTCTATCTAGTAATGGTTACTAACCACCAACTCTTCTTTGAATCTTCTCACTGTGTGTATACAACAGTACTGACCATTATTTAAAGTGTACGCCTTATATGGTATCTCTATATTACTGGGTTGAGCCTGAAATTGGTCCAGTGAGATTAGTGTCCCATCCTAGTAAATAAACCTGAATAAATAAAATAACTATAGCTCAGCCACCCATTTATTGTTTTAAAAAATGTTGGTGTTCAAATGATACAGTGCATGAACATTTGATTTTATCAAGAAGTTTGCTTTAATATTAAAATAATTCATTGTCTATGATTCCCTAATGTAAGGTTATTGCTCATACGATGTGAGTGGAGCAGCAACACTAAATGTTGTTACTAACATTAGCCTTTGAACATTCAAACTGATGGGATCAGAGGAAAGTAGAACTGAAACCCGTGTGCTACATGGAACAAGTTTTAATCAGTTTGTCTCCTGATTTGATGGATTACAAGTTAGTCTTCATTAGGAAACAAAAGTGTATTATTTTGTAAATGAATTATTTATTTATGTGGAGCATTTATTATGTGACTAATATAGATCATACAATGATACGTTGAAGCATAGATTCTGAAGCAGATAAGATTAGATGGCTGATCTAGACTGTCCATTTTTACAGGATAAACTGAAGATTTTACTTTCCTTATAGCATGCCCACCCACCCCAATCCTTGTATGGGAGACAGTAAGCCTGTTCCAAGCCTTATTGAATTCAGTCGTTGTTTTTCACATTACTACCTCACTGTTAATGTTGGTCTAATCATTCACCTCCTTTTAGTGAAACAATGGTTCTTTTGTTTCTCCTGATTCAGCCATCTTTGTAGCCTGTATTCAGCACTATTTCTACAATTTTCCCTGTAACTAAAGCCATGCTGTTATGCTAAATAACACTTTTCCTCCTCTTGTCTTATATTTGCCCCCTTCCAGTCATCAGAAAACCTATCATAATTTTTGGAAAAAGGTTAGTTAGCTGTATTACAATTGCCTTCTCTTTCAGCACTGCTTTGTGTGTAACTTGTTTAGGATCCTTTGCATTGTAAAAGCACTAGTGTCAGATTCAGTCCTGTTATGTCAAGCATTACAACTTCTGTCTGGTTCTGATTGATATGAAAGATGAAATGTGTAAACACCGTTCACAAAGTTAGAAAAAAAGGAAAACAAGGTATGCTCGAAATATTTTCTTTTGTTGATATATATCCTTTGTGATCACTAGCTTGTCAGCACGATGAATTATTTTACTTAAATCTTGTTGTTTTTATTTTAATAATGGTTTCAATGAAATACTTTTGTTCAAAGACAGGTTTTTAAGTTCAGATTTTGAGATGTGAAACTAAAGATAAAAATATAAGGACAGACACAAACTACCTGAGGTAAACAATGGTGTATCTAGCATCAAATCCCAGCTGACAGAAAACAAAATGACAGAATACTCCTTCTTTAAGACATGCTATTGTTCATGACTGATGCACTGAAGGAAAACAATTTGAATATATGTTGTAGGGAAGCTCATGCTACTGGACTGCATACCTTTCAACTATCCCTCTTTTTCAGGGACATCACTGAGGCTAGCTCAAAATTTTTGATGTGTTCCGTCCTAAAAATCTGCAATTTGTTTTTTGGTTTTACAGTCAGCAAATAATGGCATTCATTAAAGTCACAAACATCTTTTACTTTAGAAAAAACATGTTAAATAAATACCGCTTATTATATCAACATGTAACATCAAAAATGCTAGCATTTAAACACTTTACTTGATTTGGGATCTTCATCCCTCATCATGTTTGGCTCTGTTCCCGATTCTAGAGGCAAGATGTTGAACTCTGTTATGCTATGCTAGACTGCTGGGATGCAGCCCATCCATTTTTATTTTGCTCTGTGTAGTTTGTGTGTGTTTTTCTGTGTGTGTGTGTGTGTGTTTTTCTGTGTGTGTGTGTGTGTGTGTATTAGACCGTAATTAAGTCAACAGTCTTTAAAGCTGGTATCTGTTTATCTGTTTTGTTGATGCGCTTTGGGTGACAAAACAGATGGTTGGCAGTTGTGCAAGACTGCGCAATCCCCAGAGATGAGGAACATGCCCTTTGCCTGGTATTGTGTGATCTTGGAGTTAGAATATATAATTAGCAGGGGGTGTTGGGGGCACAACCCCCACATAGGGAGTGCAGGGGGCTTGCTCTCCTGCAAAAAACACTGCTGTAAAGTTGTATGCCCAGAGGTTATGTCTCAGAGCATGCACAATGATGTATCAACATTATTATTTATTATTTTGTGTAGATGTTAAATGCAATGAAGTTTGGTTGATTTTTTAAGCAAAAAAAAAAAAATATATATATATATATATATATATATATATATATATATATATATATATATATTTATATATATATATATATATATATATATATATATAGATAGATAGATAGATATATGAGTATGTGTGCATAAAATGTAAAATATACATTTAATTTAAAATATACTAGATATAATCAGCAAATTTCTGTAGCAAAAGCAATGAACTTCATGCAGTACACAGATCATTCTATGCATATGTGCATTTCCTTGTGCCCTTAAAAATGTTTGGGATGTTTTGTGTCCCCAATGAGAGTAATGCAATTCTTTTTTTTACTACCTCCCTTGCCCTTTTTGCACCATTAAAGCAATACTTCTATAGTGGCCATTTGGGCTGCCATAGGAAGCCAATGTTTGTAAAGCACAGACTGGCTGTGGCTATATCAGGTGACTGTTGCCTGACATAGTTGCTGCAGGGTGGAACTGGGGAGTAAAACTGTTAGTGACTATACTTGGGGTGATGTAGACAAGTCTGATTCAGACATATACTCCCCTAATAAAATGCAGGAAAGCCTTTTAATGTAATATTATAAATAAGAATGTTGAGATGCAACACTGCCAATCATTAATGGTAAGATTCAGAACATTACTGTGCTCTCTGGTTTGTTTACTTTGCAAATGTGACTATATACAACTCAAAAAGGAGAAAGAGATTTTTAGTCTGAAAGTCAGAAAGTTACTGAAATAAATCAGCAGTAGACTATGAGTGGAATTCATAGACAAGCTATCATGTATACAGTGTATTTTTGTGCAGTTTGTGGTAACATAAGGTGGAGACAATTCCGAGTCAAGCGCAGCAGAGCAAGAACTTTTACTGCATATTATGCAGTGTATGAAAGTGACTGTTTAAGCCATGAAGCTATGCATGCAAAATAAAGGCCATAATGAGATGCAAATATACCCAGGTAAGATGATGTCTCATTTCATAGATGTATGCACTGACCAGTCCCATCTAATGTCAAGCTTATTATGTTACTAATGTAACTTGGTACTTACTCTCTTAACTGTCTTTGCATATTAGTGATGTTAGGATATATTTATTCTCGGTTTGTTAATCGTGTTCATATTATGTGAATGCTTTTTTATAATTTTTTATAATTTACTGTATCTGAGTTTTGTTTTCTACATGCATTGTGTAACTGTGAAGCATTTCTCCCTGGGCCTTTGCTGAAAAAGGGCTTTGGCTCAGATGGACTAACCCGGCCAACAAATGTCAAATAAATAAATAAATAAATGTAATAGTTACATTTAATTGTGAAAATTTTCAGAGTTGCACTTTGACAGAATGCTTGCTATCACAGTAACTGCTGCCGTTATTCACCTGAAAGTGCATTATGCCCCGGTGCCACAAGTAAAGGTTCAGGCAACAGATAACATAGCTGCACTGACCAGGAAATAAATGATAATTTCTGAGTATAGCATGACATACTGAGGAAAATTATTTCCATGTATCACCCACATGCTGAATATAGGGAAGACATGTTTTGCCTGTCCCTGTGGAAATCAATGCATGTGTAGCATTTTCCATCTCATCTACTGGGGTATGTATCTGTGACTCAGTTAAGTTTTTCTCAGGCTTCATCCTCATGGATACATAATAAGTTACACAGCATTATGATTCTGCATGTGGAAGAGCATATATGATTCCTCAGAATGACAGAGGAGGAGAAGATTACCACTATGCATGGTTTCTGTAACATTACTTGTCTCCATAAGGTACCTAGTATCATAGATTGTACTCACATATCACTAAAGGCTCCATCTGGCCCACATTCAATGTATATATGTGTAAATATATATATATATATATATATATATATATATATATATATATATATATATATATATATATATATATATATATATATATATATATATATATATATATATATATATATATATATATATATATATATATATATATATATATATATTTGTGAACCAGAAGAGTTACTGTTCCCAGAACTGCCAGGTAATCTACATTGTAGAAGGGATTATTTCCACTGTATTTGTGCTCCACTCTGACGGTTTACATGACTTCCATATTTACATCTATCCGACTTGTACCAACAGTTACAGTGGGATGACTTTTACCCTAGGATATTTGTTTTTTAAGTACATGTCCATGTGCAAGAGAACTATCTGCTGATACAGACACCATGCATGTAACCAGTAATTCCTCCAAAACTCTTGTTTCATATGTGTTGTAGGACATACAGAATACCCCCTTGAGCCCTGGCTTATGACTCCTATTTGCTACCTCCAGACCATGGCTGAAATGTTATACAACATCATATGCTCAGACAGAAAATGCCATTGAAGATGTCTTTGGTATGCTGATGGCATGCTTCTTCTGCTCGGATACATCTGGTGGGACACCTGAAAGCTAGCCATTACATGCATCATGCTGCATGATATGATTATGCAGAAACAAAGCAATCAGCCCCATGACATGTATGTGTAACAACTTGTAGCAGACAGAACAACAGCACCAGAAACAGGACATGAAATGAAGATGGAAAAGGAATGCAGAAGGGATTATTTCCACTGTATTTGTGCTCCACTCTAACAGTTCACATGAGTTCCATATTTGCATCCACATGCGCATAGACAGTGATGGGTACAGTGACAGTGTGACACATATTAAACACAATGTATATAGTGTTACTGTCACACTGTGTGTGTGTGTGTGTGTGTGTGTGTGTGTGTGTGTGTGTGTGTGTGTGTGTGTGTGTGTATGTTATCAATACAACACAGAGTGCAGTGTTTCATGGATCACAGTTAATATCATTTGCACATGTGACAGGATAACAGGGGGCCAAAATAACACTAGAAAGCAACACAACTGGGTTTGGGACATATGTCACAAGAAGTGAAGTTGGAAAACTTGCTGTCTATACCTTTGAGGGATGGTATGTCACTATATGACCTCAATCTGGTGTCACTCTGCTATCAAGGACTGACATAATGGTTCTATGCCACCTGGATGGAGTTCACTCATATAGGGTACCATGGAGATTCTTGATAGTTGTCACTGCCCATGACAAGGGGTGGCAGTGCTTCTCACAATGCATGATACTCTGTAAAGGCCCTCATACCCAAGCCTCCACATACACATACCAACTCTACCCCATCCACAGACAACATTGTCACTGTGGCCATCCATGATGACACTTACAGCCCAATGAATGGAGGTGCATTTCTCAGCTTCTCTCCTTTTCAAGAACAACAGGACATTGCTACCTCAAACAGACAAACCTAACAAACTTCAATACTGTCCTATTCTTCCATGCACAGCAGAAGTTTATCAGAGTAAACACCTACAGCTAACTCACTTGACTACTGTTTTATCAGACCTCTAATGTGTGACCACAGTAGGGAACGTGGAAAGGGTGCACCTTAACAGCTAAATGCAGATATGCATGTATTAAGGAATGTATGAAAGCAGTCATTTTATGTTGTAAATCTTTGTTCATTCATTACAAATAGGACCTCGGTTCCATCCTCGGAACTGATACGGCCATTTCCAAGCTTGCGTCAGCCAAAAACTCTCAGCTAAGACCTACCCATAATACCCCTCTCCTAGTTACTCCAGATCTCATTTGCCACATTCCTAGTCAGATGTGCTAGCCATCCCTCTCAAAGCTAAGTAGAAAATTGCTATTTTTAGGACAGTTTCTCTTCAAAATTGTTTATTTTTTTAGTCAAGTTAGCCTTTTCTTACTGTCGCCTATAACCTAGTTCTATTCCCTACCCTTTTCCTTTGTAATTTAAATTCTACAATTTTTTGTACTGTCCCTCTCTTCTGCCTTTGACAGGCCCTTCCTTACCACTTGTGGTATTTTTTAAATACCATCTCTGGTATTCTCTCTTATTTTGTTCTTTCTATAGGATAGCCTTTTTGCCTTATTATGTCAGACAAAGCTAAGATGGGGTTTAAACAGTGTGACAAGTGTGGACGTAAGATGCCTAACTTGGATACACATGCTCGTTGTATCTACTGTTTGGGAATGGATCATATTAAAGCTTACTGTGACATTTGTGCTAGTTTTAGTAATCGCACACTAGCAGAATGTAAAAATAAACTTATCTTAAAAGGTTTACTCAAGACACCTTTTTCGGAGGCTCTATCTGGGCCGGAGGTCTCACCCCCTCCAAAGACCAAAAATCATAAGGAAAAACGGAGTCACTTGGTTCCTGCATCAGTTATGGAACTGAGTCGGCTATGTGCTTTGCCGGCGCCCTCGACACAGACCTCTTCGGCACCAGGCTCTGTGTCTTCTCCCTCAGTGCCATCCATGTTATTCACCTCTATTTCAGTTCCAACCTCGGCACCACTGACTTTGGTGCTGTCCTTTGATCCGACATTGGCTCCGATGACTGTACCTGCTTTGGCACCATCCCCGGCCATGGAGCTGACAGTTTCTTAGGCTCCACTGGCTCCAAAACTCGAATACCTGCTAAGGACAAAATACTCTCCAACTTACGACCTTTTTTTTGAGGCAGAGGTTTAGCCCCTTTCTAGAAAGACCTGATTCTCCTTCAGCAGCCTCATTTAGATCCACTAGGAGTTTTCTGAATTAGATCTAGTGTGGGTTGTGGACCAGCTTCTGGCAGCTAGGGGATTGCCCATTCCAGCTAAACCTTCCATCACCCTTGACTCGGAATCCTTTACTACTTCTTCCTCTGTTTATCCTCCTCCGGCCTCTGCCCAGTCCCCGGAGAGCTCGTACCGATGTCCACTCCGGTGCATACTGTCTTGGTTCTGACAGCAGTGTTTCCCCTGTCGGCACCGCCCACCCTTGCTGCATTGGCTCCGGTGGAACCGATGCTTTCCTGGAGCAGTGCTTGGACCATCTGCACCTTGGTACCTAGCCCGGCACCTATTTTCTCGTTGGCACCATCTATGTCTATGGCTCCGATGGCTTTCAGTTCTCTCAGAGCTCCTCACCTGGAGGTGGGCTCCTCAGGGTGAGGTGTGACCCCAGTTTCGAGGTTATCCCTCCCAGTTATGGACTCCCATCCCTCCTCAGGTGACCCTGCTGTCCAGGTAGTGGACTCGCAGTCAGCACCAATGACATCAGTATCAGAACCCCCCTCTAGCATGCACTTCCCCCAACCCTCTATTTTGGGACCCCAGGCACGGGAGTCACAAGAACTCTCTTTGAAGGGAACCCCTTCTCTGGAGTCCTCCTCAGAAGATCCCACTGGGGAGCCACCCCGGAAGAAATGGTGCAAAAGGAAGCACCTTGATTCACCGGAGGAATCTATCACTGAAGACATTGATTGTGATGAGGGGGAAGGGTCCCCATGGTCTCCCCCAGATGACATCTCATTCGGAGACATTCTTGAAATCCTCAAGCAGCAGGGAGACTGGAAGTCCTCTAACCCTTCTTCTGAGGAATCGGTGTTCCTGCAGGCCTTCCGTGCCCAGCCATCTACTTCCTGGGTGACTCCACCGGCAGATGACCTTGTTAAACTCATTGTGCAGTGTGCCTGGAAGGCCCTGGACAATGTAGAACCTGTCCCTCGGAGGCCAGACAAAATTTTATCTACACCTGAAGACCAACCCCACTGGTCCAAGCAGTTGACAGTTGATTTTATGGTCATGGCAGCGGCCACCAAGAGGGAACTGGCAGGAGATAGTTTCACCATTCATCCTCCAAACAGAGAGTCCCAGACCATGGACAGACTAGGGAAATGGACCTATGCTTCAGCGACCTTCGCCATTCAATTGTTGAACTATCTGGCACACTAAGGCACTGTACGAGCACATCCACTTATGCATGAATCATGCCATCCCAAATAGAACCAAGATGCTGTCATCCAAAAAAAAGAAGTCAATCTGGTGGTCCCCTGCCATAAACAAACATTACAACAAAAGGAAGAAACTGTTGCAGAAAAGAGGAAAATCCCAGGATGCAAAAAACTCCCTTACCAGCCTCAGTAAGAAACTGAGATCCCTCATAAAATCCTCTAAAGCTAGTTACGAAAGTAAAATTGCCAAAGATTCCAAAGACAACCACAAGGCATTCTATAACTATGTCAAGAATCTAAATGGCAATGCTCAGATCTGCTCTGAGCTAAAACAGAATGGCATTAAATATACTGATCCCAAGGATATTGCCAATATCCTGGCAGATCGATTCAGTGCCAACTTCACTCCCTCTCACCCCCTAAATGGCCCATCTCAATACCGGAAGATTGCCAAATTCTGGTAATAACGGCCATACAGGTAAAAAACGCACTCTCCAAAGCTAAGAATACAGCATCCATGGGACCAGATGACATCCCTGTCTGTGTACTACATGAACTACAATATGAACTGGCACCTCACCTAAGTGTCATGTTTAATCATAACCTCACCTCTGGTTTCATGCCCACACTGAGTGGCGCAGAGCTGCAGTTATCCCACTCCACAAGGGGGGATCCAGCTTGGATCCCAGAAACTACCATCCATCAGTCTGACAAGCCTTATCTGCAAGGCCATGGAGCATATTATCATGGAACTTATGAACAAAGACATTGGCAACCTTCAAACACTGGACCTCACCCAGTTTGGGTTCATGAAGGGCTGATCTTGTCTCCTGAACCTGATTGACTTCTTCGAATCAGTCTCCAGAGCCATGGACAAGGGTAAGGTGGTCCACACAGCCTATCTAGACCTTGCCAAGGCCTTTGACACCATCCCCCACTCTGGAATCATAGATAAACTTACTAAGCTGGGCATTAATCCCTATGTCACCCAATGGGTTGCTAACTGGCTTACTGATAGAACCCACACTGTAAAAGTAGCCGACTCCAAATCCAGCTCCAGACAAGTGACAAGTGGAGTACCTCAGGGTTCAGTCCTGGGACGCTCTTGTTTGGCATCTACTTCTCTGAAGTACAGGCCAACACTAAGGGACTCTGGCTAACAAAGTTTGCAGATGACTGCAAACTGGGAGCCATTATTGAATCCCCAAATGATATGGATACTCTACAAAAGGGCCTTACAGAAACAGATGCTTGGTGCCAGAGCCATGGGCTCAAGCTCAATGCCAAGAAATGTATAGTTATCCCTTTGGGCAAAACATGTATCCATGAATTACCATATAGGTGGCAGTACACTAAACACCGAAAGTGTGATAAGAGACTTAGGGACACAGGTGGACAGTGGTCTCACCTTCGATAACCACATCACCACAACAGTCAGGAAATCCTTCTATGTGGCACACCTCATCACTAAGGGCTTTTCATCCAGAAAAAAGGAGGTCATTGTCCCACTGTACTCATCCCTCATTAGACCCATCATAGAATACAACACCCCATTTGGTATGTACCTCTCAAGACATCTGCAACAACTGAAAAGGCCACAGAAATACCTCACTAAAAGAATCACAGGCCTAAAGCAGATGCCCTATGCTGACCACGTTAAAAAACTCCAGCTATACTCTGTTGCATATCATCTATTCAGAGGCGATCTCTGCTTAACATACAAGGCCATGTCAAACCCAGAGCTGTTGGACATGCTACACTTAAAGAAATCGCAATCCCTCAGAGCCACAACCTCCAGGGATCTAAACCTTGTCATCACAATAAACAAAACATGCTGGAGGGATAGGTTCCTGACCCAGAGACTCCCCAAACTCTGGAATAGATTGCCCATACATGTCAAGCAGAGTGCCTCTTTGGCCCTCTTCAAAAGGAACCTTGACGATTGAATGGGAGAAAGGAAATTCACCCCGGGGATCACGTCAGTCGCCCTGCTAGACAGGGTCCAGGGAAGTGAATAGTGTGGGAAGAAATAGCCAGGGAATTGTTATGGCTAGGCTTGTATAGGCCCTAGGTCTGATAGCCTAGTACCAACCTATGAACCTATGAACCTATGAGCTTTATTCACCTCCAAAAAGACCTAATTTCTGAAATGTCTTCCTTTTTGGTGGGGTACTGCCTGATGAGGTGCATGATACTGTTGCCTTGCAGCTAGCTACCCTTGAATCCATCTTGAACTCCTCGATGCATTTGATATCTCACTCCACCGAGGGGTCAGCTCGAGCTGCCGCATCAGGCATTGTCATGAGACGTAATGCTTGTTTGCAGTTGTGTGACTTTGTAGACCCCTTTAAATCTTCCTTCGTCAATGCACCTGTTGAGGAATCTGCACTTTTTGGACCCAAATTACAAGACACACTTGCACATAGTGAGAAAGACAGAAGGACCTTGTCTGCTGTGGGCATACACTTTTCCAACCCCCAGCGGTCCTACTCCAGGAACCAGAAGGGAGGAAAAATGTGGATCAAGAAATCCCAAGGATCTTTTCATGACACTCGTGGTGAACAATCCCCCCAGGGCAGAGGGGGCAACTCATATGGAAGACGCCCCTTTTGGGGTAGAGGGGGTCCGCATAACCAGGGCACTTGAGATTCTTTCTCCAGAAGACCCTACCAGCGCTCCTGAGCAGTGGCCCGATTGCTTTCCTTTGGAAGCAGTCTGGGGTCGTTTTTCTCTGCATCTACCAACCTGGCATCTTATTACTACAGATGTTTGGGTGCAGAGAATAATATCCAGAGGCTACCAAATACCATTTGATTTAACTCCCAGACCTGTCAAATGAATCCCCAATGTACCACCCAATCAGAGGGAATTAGCAGCCTTAGAAAAAGAAAAGCTGCTAAGAAAAAGAGTCATCCAACAAGTCCCGCCAGACCAGATAGGATCCTGGTTTTACTCGAGGTTCTTTTTAGTGCCAAAAAAGACAGGGGACTGGAGACCAACTCTGGATCTCAGCCTATTGAACAAATTTATCAAACCTCAACAATTCCGGATGGTCACAATACAGTCTATTCTTCCCTTCCTAGGGAGGGACAACTGGATGTGCTCTGTAGATCTCCAGGACGCCTACTACCACATAAAGATGAATCACTGCTCCTGGAGGTTTCTCCACTTCTGGCTGGGAGCCAATCACTACCAGTTCAGGGCACTGCCATTTGGCCTCTCCACAGCCCCTTGAGTGCTCACCTAATATATGGCAGTTGTGGTAGCTCATCTTCGACTACAAGGATTTCAGGTGTTTCCCTCTCTAGACGATTGGCTCCTTACCGCTCCGACCAGGAATTTCCTAGTCCACAGCCTCTCTTACACTCAAGGTCTCACTCTCTGCTTGGGGATTACAATCAACAAGGACAAATCTCAAATGTCCCCAATGAAGACACTGGAATTTATTGGAGTGGTCTTCGACACAACATCCTGTCAAGCTTCTCTCCCACCTCACAGGCTTTCAAAAATAAGACACCAAATCCAAGACCTTCTTCCTCAGACCTATGTACCAGCACGTCTTGTACTGCAACTCCTAGGCTCCATGTACAACAGGCGAGACTGCACATGAGAATCCTACAGTGGCTCCTTTCCGCACAATGATCATTGCTAACTCACCCACTCGACCACATGATATGTCTTACAAACCGTTGCAAGGAAGAAATGTTATGGTGGATGAAGCCACAAATGAATCTTTGGTGCCAACCATTCTGTCTTCCCCAGCCCATGGCCACGGTGACCACGGACGTTTTCCTGTTAGGGTGGGGGGGCATTTCCAGGGAAAGACTGTCCAAGACACCTGGTCCCCCATGGAGGCCAATTTGCACATAAATGTCCTGGGACTGAAGGCAGTTCTCTTAGCGTTGCAAGTGTTTCATGCATCCCTACCCTCTGGGACCATTGCAATTCAGTCAGACAACATGCCAGTCATCTGGTATATCAACAAGCAAGGTGGAACCAGGTCTTACCCCCTGTGTTGGGAAGCCATGAGGATTTGGCACTGAGTGATAGCTTCCAACCGCTTCCTTATAGCAACACACTTTCCCGGGAGTTCCAACCTTATTGCAGACAATCTGAGCAGGAACATCCTGATGCCTCATGAGTGGTCCCTCAACCCTGTAACAGCGGATCGGATCTTCAAACGTTGGGGCAAGCCTTGCTGCAACCTGTTTGCTTCCCCCCTAAGCTACAAATGCAGAAGCTACTTTGCCCTGATACCCCCTCAGGGGGAACCACTGAGGGACGCTCTAATGCACGATTGGCCACCTGGTCTTCTGTATGCCTTTCCCCCTTTTCCCCTCATTCCAGAATTTCTCCAGAAAGCTCAGAGGTTGAGAAGCAAAGTGATCTTCATTGCCCCCTACTGGCCCCGTCAAGTCTGGTTTCCATTTCTATGGCCTCATCTGATTCACAGTCTGTGGATCCTGGATCATTCCCAAGATGTGTTATCTCATCCTCAGGGACTGATTCATCCGATCTTGCACAGTCTCAAGCTCACAGCTTGGTTCCTCCACTTCCAGTGATTGCCAGGCTGCCTGACATCCCATCTCCTGTTCATGAAATTCTTCTGGCTTCACACAAACCTTCCACTAGGAAAGTTTATTCTAGTAAATGGACTAGATTCGCTATATGGGCCAAAGATCAGAACTTAGACCCTTTTTCTATGCCTATTCAAAAGATCCTACAATACCTGACTACACTTTTACATGCAGGAGCCTCAGCTTCAATGATCAGTGTACATTTAGCAGCTATCGCCAGTTTTCATAATGGTCTTGATAATTCTTCAATTACATCATACTGCCTATGCAAGACCTTTTTGAAAGGAGTATTACATGTTAAACCTCTGGTCAAGCATCCCTTAGAACCCTGGGACTTGACTTTGGTACTTCAGTCTCTCACAGGTTCTCCTTTTGAGCCCTTCGATTCATGTGATTTGAAACTTTTGTCATGGAAAACCTTACTTCTAGTAGCACTTACCTCAGCGAGAAGAGTATCTGAGCTGCAGGCTTTGAGTGTCAAGAGTCCTTACTTGATCTTCCACACGGATAGGGTGTCCCTTCATACTGACCCTTCTTTCTTGCCCAAGGTCATTTCTGGCTTTTACATTAACCAATCTATTGACCTGCCAGTTTTCTTCCCTCAGCATTCTAATAGAGGAGAGTACCTTTTGCACACCCTTGATGTGCATCGGCAGCTTCGTTATTATTTGGACAGGACTAAATCTTTCAGGAAAACAGATCAATTGTTTGTGGCCTTTACAGGACCCAGATTGGGTAAACCTGTTTCCAAAGTGACTTTATCCTCCTGGCTTAGAAACGTCATTACCTTTATCTACCAACAGAATAAGCTATCCTTACCTTCCAGAATAAAGGCTCATTCTATCAGATCTATGGCTGCTTCTGTACCTTTTCATTCCAGAGCCTCTATGGATGATATCTGTGCAGCAGCCACTTGGGCAAGACCTCATACCTTTATATCTCATTACAAATTGGATTTGGCCTCCAGGGGATGAGCATCTTTTGGTTCTATGGTGCTCAGGAATATCCTTCCTTAGGGCCACCGAGGACTCAAGTAGCTGGGGACTTGGTCCTATTTGTAATGAATGAACAAAGATTTACAGCATCAGATAAAGAAGTTATGTCTTACCATAATGTTACATCTGTGTTGTAGATCTTTGTTCATTCATTACTTCCCACCCTCCTTCCCCCTGCCTGGACTCTTGGTGGACTTTAGGAACTTCTGGTTAGGGTATTTGCTCAGACAGAGCCTCCTACTATTTGTTCTATTACTACATCTATTATCTAAGGGTGGGCAAACTCGATCTGGAGTAACTAGGAGAGGGGCATTATGGGTAGGTCTTAGCTGAGAGTTTTTGGCTGGCGCAAGCTTGGAAACGGCCGTATCGGTTCTGAGGATGGAACCAAGGTCCTATTTATAATGAATGAACAAAGATCTACAACGCAGATAGAACGTTATGGTAAGACATAACTTCTTTTTCCAAGCTTTTCCAAAATCTCTAAAAGCATTCTACACATGCTACGACATGCTACCGCACTTCCAAATTGATCTAATCTGCACTTCTGTGTGAGATTATGTACACAATGATGACATGGCAACACACTCTGCAAATTTGTATTATATAGTGTCTTACAAAGGCTGATAGGGACTTGTAACATAAGTGTCTCTGAATCACCTAATTATGTTGATGCACAGCACAGCCATTTTTACGCAGCTCATGCATAACCGCCTTTGCACATCACATACCATCAAACATCATTCACAATAGTTATGCATGGCCACTGATAGCACAATTGAGCAAATGCGACTCTGCATGAAATATCATTCAAAAAAATTATGCAGATGTGTGCATGCCTTCCACCATATTACTTCTAAATATGAGCTGAGAGTGGCTTATGGTTGGTTCTGGTGCTGTTAGATATATGGTTCCTGCATGGTGTGTGAAAGGGAGAAATATATTCTTGTTCTACCCTCACAGACACTTTGTAGATCACTTGTTATGTGCTTATGGTAGTCACTTTAGAAAGGTTGATAGCTAGTAAGACCTGGCCCAGGTACAGACCAGGGATACAGGTATGTGTTGATCTCATGAGCAGCATAGGTACAGGTACTGGGGCAGGTGCTACAGGCAATGTAACCCTGATCTGTTTCAAGAATGGGAGGCTGATGGTCACAGAGAGAGTGACCTGAGATGTCCTTTCGGTATTTTTAAGTAATTTCTTTATGTTAGCTATTTCCACTGCTTCATCCTTTGTCTGGCTATTTGTACTGATGTGCACCTTTATCTTATAGCAGGAGAGGAGAATAAATCTGGTGGACTGCCAAGGGAGGGAAGCATGGCAGGGTGAGTGCATTTGCCATATTATTTGTCAAACTTATAGTTTCATAGGTGAATACAAGGCTAACTGTCCTGAAGGTCTACTTTAAGCCTAGCTAATAACTTGAGGTCAGAATCAAACCCTGCACCTTGTGTCAATGAGGTGAAGACCTAAATTATTACACCAAACCCACCCCTATATAAATGTTATTGCACCTTTTCTAATAGACAGTATTTGTTTATGTTAAGGGAACCTTCATATGCATATCATTATTAGAATGAGATACTAAAGAAGCTTATTCATTTTTTTCCTTTCATTTTAGACTTCCTTTTAACATGCTTTCTTTCCTTAGTCAATATTTCTTAGTGAGAATCAAACCCTGTACATTCTGTATGTGAAGTAGACATCTTAACCATTATGCCATCTCATTCCAGACAGTATCATTATACAGACCTTATCATTATGTGCATTCAAGGGAATAAGATGGTGAATCAAGGGCCACCTAACCTTAATCACGTCCTGTTGCAGCTATTCTAGGTAAGCAGATTACCTTGCTAGAGGGGGAGCAAAGTCCCCTGTCATGAAGGCACACATGTCTATTCCCTTGTACTATCTTGGCTGTAGCTGCAGAGGTAGTGGGTTGACTGAGTTGGAAAGGCATGTCAGTATCAAGGTCACTTACAATGAATCCCTCCTGAAGTAGAGTGCAGATTTGTTTGAACACCAGTTCTAAGCATCGGGCAGCCAGGGTATTACTGGATGTTTGCCACTGGCCACACAGGACAATCAGCTACTCAGGGGTCTGAGTAACGTGCTTTCTGAGCCAGGATGACAGCCCACAACCAACCAGCAACCTGCCCTATGCCCTGGCTGATGTGACTTCCTTCCTGCTGTACCATGCCCTGTACATTGTGTATGATGCAAGCCTTCCCATCACCATTTCGACACCCTCTGTATGCATATTTATATCCCTTGTCAACTCAACCTTATGTATGGACTACCACTCTTGTTTATGTGTAATTGTTTAGTTGCCTCCTTGCCCTAGCATAATGTACCACCATACCCTGTCTTCTCTTGCACACCATATCCCTGATCCCTTCTCTTTTCATATGTAAACATGGGGCTTCATCCTCCAGCCAAAATTACCTGATTTCTCACCCCTCTTGCACTCTCCTTTGTGTTATTCATGTATGTTTTCCTGTGCTTAATTGCACCCCCACTCTTTCCTGCTTTTTGCACCCTTTTACCACCCAGTTTTGTTGCTAAAAAGCATGGTCACATGTCTTCAGCTGTCCCCTGCAATAAGCATATACATCACACTTACCACTGTTTGTAGCTCTTTGAGACAGTGTGTGATGTTTTGCTGAAGAAAATACAAACACTCCTATTTATGCTGTAGTGTGATGCACTATCTTCTGTATCAAAAGAGATGCTTCTCACGTTACCATTGAGGTACCGCTTTTTGAATGGCCCACTTCAGCTCTAGCAGCTCTGCTAAGTATATAACAACTGAAAAAAGAATCTCACTCTGAAGTACTAACTGCATCTAAACTAATGAAAACAGCGTAGAACCAGTGTGAAACCAAAAACAAACAAATGAAATCTACTGGACCAAACAAACTGGAACCTCATTCCAGGAGACTTTCGTTCTTTATTATCATAAAATAGAACGTCTTCAGAATCTAAAGGAAAACGCACTTCCTCATTTAAATCCTCAGTTGAAATCATGTCTTGGTTAAAGAACCATTCATATTCAATTATTTAGAAATTCAGCCAATAAGGATATTAAATAAAACCAGGAAATACTTCCCCGATTCACTGTATAAAGCAAATACCAAAAATAGCTAAAAAAAATTAATAAATAGTTGATTAAAATACCCAAGAGGTGATATTACAACCTTTGTGCTAATATAAAGCATTTAATATTAATGGCGTCATTTAACCCCAGGTGCTGATCCACTTTGTACCTTATCTGCCATGGAAACTCGCAGCATTCCAGTCGCACTTTATACTCCCCTACAAAATCATTCTGACTGATGGCATAAATAACAAAACATTTTTACTTTTTGAAACGTGCACTGTAATGCAAGTTTGGCCAACTCATTATTCATGTCCTTCTTTTTAATGGCCAAAGAGTGTTCATAGATTCTTTTGTCGAAGACCCTAACAGTTATTCCAATGTAAAAAGTGGAACAGCAATCACATGTGGTAGGGTACACCACCCCCTGTGATTCACAGTCAAACCTTTCCTTGGCTGCTATGATCATATCACGGGCATTCAATATGACATTACTTGAATCGTTAATAAACTGGCATTGTTTACAATGCCTGCATTTAAAAGTTCCAACTCTACCATCATTCATTTTCTTTTTTTCAAAAAAAACTATGGATATTTTTCGCCATTTTATATGCAAAAAGTGGGTTATTACCCAATATGCACAAAATAAGTATTGTCCAGCTGACACAGCAGAGATTACCACTTAAAATTCCGTTTGCTAAAACAAATGTTAAAAACAATAAAAACACAAAGAAGATGAACGCTTTCATGCCTATCACAGGTGCTTCCTCAGATTTAATACACAGCAGTTAAAATATTCCTTAAATACTCACTTACAAATAAGGGCGGGCTAGAGCTCTAGATCTCAGCACAGGTCTTAAAGGTACAGAACCATTTAAGCCTTTCCCACAATTAGCATGTGTTTCTGCACACTCAGTCTTTGTTTTAATGTCACTTCTCCTAATGTTAGGTTTAATCAGCTCTAATACTAGGAACGTAAATTTATGAAAAGGGTCAGTGGCTGCAGCATGTCTAGCAAGGGCATTTCTGATATCTTTCTTAGAAATATCATTATTGTGCGTGCTGACTATGGGAAGGCTCTATTAAAATTAAATGCCTCATATTAGCACAGAGGTTGTAATATCACCTCTTGGGTATTTTAATCAACTATTTATTCAGTTTAGACAGCGGACTGGGGAAGCATTTCCTGCTTTTATTCTATATTTTATTGGCTTAATTTTTAAATAACTGAATTTGATTGGTTTTAAAACCAAGACATGATTTGAACTGGGAATTTATATGAGAAATTACATTTTCCTTTAGATTCTGAAGAAGTTCTATTTTATGGTAATAAGTAACTGCATCTACATACATCTGTAAGTACTTGCTGTCACTTTTGCATAGCACTGCCTGTCAGTGCTTATGTACCACAATGCTTCATTGGATTTTTATGAATTCTGACCTACATCTCTGGCAACTACAAATCCTGTAAATTACTACACAGCATTCATCATTAATAAACAAATTACATTACTTAAGTAATTAATACAAAACAGATGATTTATATGCATTTGCCACTCACTGGAATAAAAGTACCTCAGGTATTGCTTAATATTTTTAATTAAACACATATCATTTACATAATTCAAGACTGTATTAGTCCTATGAAATTAAGAAATGCATTGCACACTGTGTATACTTTTAGCATAAATGGGCTCACACTATCTGGAAGCAGATTTTGTTTGGGAGAACAGAAAAAAAAACATTTTCAGTATTCTGTTTTATTTGGAAATAGTTTAACTCCCAAAAGTAAGACTGAAATATAATAAAGCAATAAGGAAATTAGGCAATGTACAAAAATAGAAACACACACACACACACACACACACATACACACACACACACACACACACACACACACACACACACACACACATACACATATAAATATATATATATATATATATATATATATATATTTCTTTTTATTTTTTCACCTCCTTTCTCTGCAGCCCCATACATTCATTCATTTGTCTAGAGGTGAGAACCCAGCAAGGGGGAGGGCAGCCATCACCTATCTGAAGTCAGGGCAGGGCCTTAAGGTGGGTGCTATTAATGCTGCAGCATTAGGTCCATTCCTGAAATAGGCCCAGATGAAAACAGACAAGAATTTTCCAGAAGCTGAACAGTTTTCCTTTGCTTTATTAACCTCAAAATAATTCTTAGAATGAAATTGGGAGTCCGGCTTTCGGATGCCTATACACAGCGTTACTTATTATACAGTTACTATTATTCTTTGCACTGTGATGTAACTATAATGTTGTTGTGTTTATTGTTAACTGAAGATTTCAAGTTAATGCTATCAATTTTATGTTAAACAGTTTACTTTGTGATATCTTTCGTACTGTTTTGCGCACGCTTGCTATGGTGTCTCAACTCAGTGGATGGGATAAAGCAAAAAAGAAAAGGAAAGAAGCAGCAAAACAAGAAAAGCTTTTGGTGAGAATTCCAAAATTGAGTTCATATTTCGGAGTATGAGCATCTTCATCTCAATCGTCTGCGTTGGATGTGATTGCGAGTTCGAGTGCTCCTGAAGACCAGACCAAGCAAGATGAACCTGTGGAGGCAAGAGAGAATAAAGAGTGGGAAAGTTCAGCGGAGAGAGAAGAGGTGAAAGGAGATGCTATTGCTGAAGCACTAGTGCCGATGCTGGAGGCTTTCACCAATGATTTGGGACAGTGGGGTGAAATCGACACTGACACTCGAGAATATTGGGCCAAGAAAGGTCCAAAAGACTGCCAACACACTGAATCGAAGTTTGAAGAGAGTGGCAGACGATACCCAGGCGAGTCGTTCCAACATCGATGCACAAAGACCTTCTTCGTGCATACGCATACGCTCAATGGTGAAACATCCTGTTGACAATGGTTGTGCTACTCGCCTTCGACAGGGAAGGTGTTCTGCTTCGCATGCAAGTTGTTCGGCGGCAGTGCTGTTCAAGCGACCAAGTTAGTTTCTGGTGGTTTTGACAACTGGAGGGCAGGCGAATCCAGAGTAAAAATGCATGAAAGCAGCAATGGTCATCGCGAGGCTGTGTTGTCCTTTGCGAGCTGATAGAGGGAGATCGGTCGTGTTGACTACCTAGCCGCCAAATAGGTTGAGGAAGAGTGGTGTTACTGGCACCAGATTCTGAAGCAGCTCATCGACATTCTGATATTCCTAGCTGAGCGTGGTCTTGCTATAAGGGACGTGGATGAGATCATAGGTTCCGCTCATAATGGTAACTATCTTGGCATCATTGAGCTGTTGGCGGAGTATGATACTCTGCTGGCTAGTCATATTAGAATGTATGCGAACCACGGGAAAGGTCACATTTCCTATTTGTCATCCACAATTTGCGAGGAACTGATGAAGCTCATGGGACAAAAGGTGCAGGACACCATCCTGAAAGAAGCCAAGGAGGAGAAGTATTTCTCTATCATGATTGACTCAACACCTGACGTATCACGTCTCGATCAGCTAACGATTGTTATCCGGTACGTTCTGCCATTGCGCCCAGTTGAACGGTTCCTGACATTCATGCCTATGATGAAGAGACACACAGCGGAGCAGATGGCTAGCATACTTCTGAACTTTCTGAAGGAAAAAGGCTTGGATATTGCTAACTGCAGAGGCCAGTCGTATGACAATGTGTCAAACATGTCAGGATGGTACAATGGTGTCCAGATAGTTGTGAAGCAAGACTGTAAATATGCCGCTTTTATTCCATGCTGTAACCACAGCCTAAACCTGGTAGGAGATCAGGCTGTTGAAAGCTGTGGTGGCTGTACCAGGTTTTTTGATTTTGTCAATGGACTATATGTATTCCTGTCTGACTCAACATATCGCTGGCAGCGACTAAAAAATCAATGCACGCTGATGCTCAAGGGTTTGCCTTGAACCCGATGGTGTGAATGTGCAGATGCTGTCAAAGCACTGGTAGAAGGGTGAAAGAGCATTCAGGAAGTCCTGGATGAGCTTGTGGCAGATAAGGAGCAGAAGGCAGATACGAGAAATCAAGCCGAGAGATTTTCACGCAGGATGGACGAACTTGAGAAAGCAGTTATGGCTACTGCCTGTAACGATATCCTTGGCCATCTCAACAGTACGAGCATTAGCCTCCAAGATCCTACAGTCAGCTTGAATATGGCATCTGGCTTGATGGCATCAGTGGTCAACACGATTCAGTGTGCACGGGACAGATTTGACATGTATGAGCAGATGGTGACCAAAAAGGTTCAACATGGTGAATACAAGGCTGAGCAGCATTGAGGCATAAGCGAAAGTGAATGCCTGATGAAGGAGTTGCAAATGAAGCAGACCTCAGCCCAAAGGAAACATTCAAAACTCAGATGTATCTGGTTATGATCGACAGTCTGTTAGCTGAACTGGAAAAGCGGAAGAAGGCATATGACGATATTTGTAAAACATTCGAATTTCTCTCAGAGCTAATGTCATTGAGCATTGAGCAGATCGAGGACAAAGCTAAGAATCTCGTTTCCTCATATCCAGATGACTTGGAAGACACTGGTGGCTGAGCTGATACAGTTTGCTGCATTTATGCACACTCAGAAACTGGTAACTGTGAACGAATCAGCAGAGTTTACCATGTACAAGCCTTTGTCATCATTGAATCTTTCTCAGACATTTCCAAATGTTGAGATTGGGTTGCTCATCTATCTGTGCATGATGGTGTCCAATGCTTCCAGTGAGAGGAGCTTCTCAAAGTTGGGAGTAGTCAAAAGAGAGCTGTGGTCCTCAATGGGGCAGGAAAGGCTAAGCATGCTGATGCTTATGAGCATTGAGCATGAGCTGCTGTGCAGCCTTGACTTCACTGACACGATCGAAGAATTTGCACTTGCTAAGGCTCGTAAAACAGCAATATAAGTCAGCAGCACTAGCGCAGTAGTAAGAGTGACAATATGCCTAGGTATGCTAGGTTAAGTTGATCTGGTTTAGCCTTTTCTGCATTAAGTGCACTTTTCAGACAATTGCTATTGAATGTTGATGTTACATAGCTTTATGTTAATCTCGAGTTGTTACGATAATACGTTGACATGTCATTATTATTATTCATGTTTAATAAACGCTGGCTGGTTGCGTCACAAGCAATTAAGACTTCTTGGTCAGTCTGAGTGCGCATGTATGGTGAGTGTCAAATGCACATGCACCAATGCCAAGAAACAATAGGCCCTTTTTGCGCTGCAGCATCAGGCTCAATTTGGTCTTAATCCGGCCTTGAGTCAGTGGGGTATATAATGCTAAATCCTACCTTCTCTAAGAATGTCTATAATCACTCCAGAGTCTGGGAATCAGCAAGGGCATGTCACTCACTTCCAAGTATGATGCATCCCTCAGAACTGTCCTGCATCCATTGAAGCTCCAATCTGCACGAGGAATTCTACAATGGGAACTATATCTCTGACATGCACCCCAATGCCTACAGCAAAGAGAGGCAAGCTGGCAAAGTTGTATTATTTCTTCCTTCTCCTTATCCAGCTCTAACAAGCACCAAGCTGCTGTTTGAACTTGGGCCTGGGGACTAGCAGGAAGAAACATACACTTGCATTCAAATTAGAAGGCAGTGAGCTTAGACATGGTGTTTTATTCCATGAGTTATAGCAGCATCTATGGAAAAGGCTCTTTTTAGTATACTTAGTATATGAGTAGTAGGCTCTGAAAAGTAGTTTGACTTCCAACATTTTGGAATAATGTCCAACATGTGAATAAGGACTCATCTGATCTATGATAATACCAAAACAATCTGCCTCCTAGTCCCTGGCGGTATTCCATAAAGGAGACCTACACTATTTGATGTTTCCCTGTGAAGTCACCTATCTTGCAGCAGTGTTTGATTCCTTATATTTTTCCCCACACCATTTAGCACCCTGTAGTCTTTGCAATATGTGGATTCAAGAAAGCTCCCAGTGCACAAGAAAGCTTCATCACTGTCTGTGCTTTGGTATGGTTTTAACACTGTTGTTTGGGAAAATGTCATGCTTCAAATCACACTTGGAACAACTTACTGTTGTAAAATAAGTGAGTAAAATGCAATGATAGGGACTGACACACCTTGAACACAGACTGTGTAGGTATGACTCTGCTAATAATTAAGTTACCATCTCTATTAAATTTTGAAGGGTAGATGTAATTTCAGCAGTTATATCCAGTAGAGAAATTAAAGTATAACAAATTAATACTTATCTTAAACTTTTAATAGGGGAAATAATTTCTGCAATTTGATAATGCAACAGAAACACTGTAGTATAAGAACAGTACTCATAAGTATAATTCTCTAGTAACAAGCCTTATTTTTTGGCAGTAAAGTGAGAAAAAAATCCACAGAATTTCTCAAAAATGTGGGCCTTCCTCTAATAGGTTATCTCTCACTAAGAAATATACTATGATAGGCATCTAAAAGGAAGCAAATCCAGCTTACATCAATTGTGAATGAAGCACTTATCTGCCACCCCATTCATTAAAATTACATGTTGTCATTATATGATACTCACTTATGTGAGAGTACATCTCTGAGATTCAGGAAGTTCTTCACTGCTCACGTAAATTGTCTATCACAATGGTAAAAAAATGTGATTCATTGACAGCTATGGCTGCAGTAAGAACAATTTCATTATGGTCTCATTGGCATATTTCTGAATTGTTCTTGTCAGACCTGACATTGGTAGTGTTTTCCCTAGTGATATATGCTTTGCGTTAAGAAAGGCCCCTCCTGCACTCATACAAAGCACACATTCAGAGATCCATGCACACACATTGCCAGGCATCCTCCCCCCACACATATCAACCCAACAAGCAAGGACCCCCACAGTTGATCACACTCATGGGAACACTCACCCATTCACCAACACACATACACACTCCAAGATACACACACACACACACACACACACACACACACACACACACACACACACACACACACACACACACACACACACACACACACACACACACACACACAAAAATACATCCACATACTATCACTCTCCACCACCATGTCTTTGCTGCTTCCATAGGAGTGAATGAGTAACTGCAGTTCACTTTTTGTACCAACAGTGATATTTCCTGCTGTCAAGCAATTCACTGAATCAGTTAGCAGCATAAATCATGTGCTGCTGGTATTTCCATGGGCAAGTATTTACAGCTCTCCTAGACTGCCCCTTTAGCATGCAGCTTTACTAGTAAGATGTGGCAATCTATGGGAGCAAGCAGTTTTATGAAGTTAGGGCCAGGTAGTTTGGTGTTTATAGGTGTTGGGTTTCATGGTATTATAATGGAACCTATGAATTCACATCATATGTCTAAAATGAACTCTCTTTCTAAAACAAGCTCTGGAATGCATTGAGTAAGGCTACTGCTGTGAGATATTTAGCATGCAATAGTGTGTGACCAGTTATATATTAGACATTGCAACTGTGGTTAAAGCTAACTCCCACCTAGAAATAACCCCACCACATTCTAGTCAGTTCTGCTCATTCCATTTCTTTCAAGTCACCAGCAACTACTGATGTATCATCCAGCCTTATTTTTGAACCAGACAACTTAAATGAATGGAGGAGGAGCTAGGACAGGAATGGGCTCTAAGCAGGAACACCAATTGTCATGCTAAGGGTATGTTTGCTGTAAGCAGATGTGAAGTGGAAAGATTAGGAAAATGTGACCACATCCATGTTGGTGCAGAAACTGAGAGGCAAAGGGGGTATCATAGTTCCAAGAAGAACGGGAAGGAATTCCATGTTCTGAATACAGAGATTAGTCAAAGGCAGCTTGCATTATATGTATTTATTTGTTTAATGAGTTAGTAAATGTCTTGGTTAACAGTGTGACAGTGTGACATATTGCCATCTGTACCAGGGAGAATAGGGCAGTGCATGTATAACATATGCCAGCATAGTTAGTTGGAGTTTTGTAAATGGTTTTGTAAATAATTTTGTCATTTGACTATCACACTGACTTGTACAGATGCTTATGTTATCAACAGTGTTATTTATAACTGATTAAATGTTTATGTTTGAACAAAGGATTCTATAATTTCCAAATACTGCAACAGATCTTAGAAAAACACTGAGTCTGTTCTCTACCAGAGTAATGTGATGAAATGTGATGTCATTCTATAACTAGCACTGTGGGGATGGAACTCACAGATCAGCTTGTTTTGTTTTGTTTTCTTTGGAACCTGATATAAAAATCTATGACAGTTATCGCAGTCAGTTTAGTTCCATTCAGTTGTATTCAGTTAAACGTTGGAAGATCATCACCTTGCCTAGTGGAAATAAGCTTCTCAGAATCTCATTTTGCCTTGCTGAATTAATTAAGTTAGCTAGGGAACAATTCTTCTTTAGACAGTCAGGCATTATAATGAAATTAGCTAAGTATTGTTTTTCTGCATCTGCTTGAATCTATCCAACTATATATATTTTTTCCTGTAATTGAAACTCTGATGTTTATTGCACATAAATATTTAACATTCTCATGTTTTCTATTTTATTATTTATTATTAAATATTGTAATACCTTTTTTGTGGTTATGGTTGGCCTTTTAGAGATTACTTTTAACATCTTGAGAGTACTTGTGTTTATTCTAGTGATGCCTTGGTCACTCCGAAAAGCCTTGCTGCTTGGGTTACACTCTACCATTTATGTTAGTATTGATTTTACTCAGTATAATTGGATACACTTGTAAGAACCTGGCAGTGACTGGCTGGTGGCAGCATTGTTATCTTATTGTCTGGGCATATGGGGGCACAGCTAGTAAATCTGTGCCAGCCTTCCCAGGAGTGTGTGTGTGTGTGTGTGTGTGTGTGTGTGTGTGTGTGTGTGTGTGTGTGTGTGTGTGTGTGTGAAAATCAAATACCCAGGTATGGATGTGTCAGTCACTTGGAACTGCTCTTGGGGGAAATTGTGCTTGATGCAGAGAGCCGCATTTGAAAATACTGAGTAAATCCATTCCTGTTTTGGTAACTATCTCTCACCAGAGTCAGTGGTGAGGATTGAGGCTCCTTGATTACTGGCCCCAGGAGAAAGAGAGACCATCACAAACAGTACAGATACTGGTATGCTAAAACACCATATTTACATACAGATTAGATACAGAAGAGTCAATGGACAGGATTCATAAATGTCTTTTACAAAGCACAGTGTAGCTTAATTCCATGAATCTTATTGTACACAGCTAGGGAATGATGTTATATAGACTAAAGATTTATGAAACAAGGCAATACCAACCATATAGCATACAGAATAAAACACAAGGTACTTACATATTATTGCATTTTGCAATACACTACATCATAGTGGAAACTTAAGCACATAGCTGTTCTATTCCTGTTCAGGAATAAGAGGAATTGCTTGACATTTGGCCAATTGCATGGCATACTTTTTGTGGGACAGCATGGCAGCATGGTCTAGAAAGTTAGTGTCCTCTTTTCTACAAAGTTTTCTATGCATTCTGTAGTTGTTGCATATGGCTGCAGGGGGAGGGCTTCCAAACTTCCAGCTGTTTCCTCATCTGCTGTTCCTCTAACCCAGTGGTGGCTGGTGACTTCAAATCAAAGGGGGGGTGGTGCAGGAGACAGGTGAATGGGTGGGGTCAATTTGAAGGGGTGTGACCAACTAGAACGGGGAGGAGCTATGCTCAAAACCACAAAAACTTTAATTAAATACGCTGCCCTGGGTGCCAAACTGTCATTATGAGAGTCCAATCAAGACAAAATGAAGTGTAGAAGAAAAAATATTTCAATGCATTGGCTGCATGACAGCTTACTTAATATCTAGATGGAAACAAAATGGTTGTGAGGCATGAAAAAATAAATTACTTTTTAAATACATTACTGGAATGCCAGTCAAAACCAAGTATAAGAAAAACAAGCAGCACTCAACTCAAACCACTTTTCCTTGCACTGCAGTTCTAATTATAATTTATATTCAGCTTTATTAAAGTACTAAGTAACGTGCTGAAAGTAGCAATCTCTGTGATACCCCCACTTGTAAAAATGTTTCTTATCCAAAAAAGACCTGCTGTCTGACAATTATCTACTTGTTTCATGGGGAAAACATGATCAAAGTAAAAAAATGAAAAGCAAACAAGAAACAAGCTCAAGATACATTGATTACAGGATTACAGGATACACTTCCTGCTATAACAAAATTGCAAAATTCGCCACCAGCCAAAAGTCCTCCACCCACCACTGTTTCTCCCTCCATAACCTAAAATGGCTAGAACTTCCCAATCAACTAACTTACACTCAACTAACTCTAGCCCATAAGCTTATTCTCAACCCTTCCCTCTGTCCCTCTCTTTCCTCTGCCTTTAAAATGCACCTACCTAACAGAGTTCTAAGGTCAAATAATCAAAATCTACTTGAAGTACACAAACCATCTCATCCCCCAGGCAAAAACCTTCTTTCCTTCAGCCTCGCTCGCCTGTGGAACTCCCTACCTCCACTCATCCGCACCACCTCTAACCACTCTGCCTTCAAAAAGTCTCTCCACCTTCATCTAGTGTCACGGTGGGAATGCTTTTGTTCCCACCCCACATAACTAGCTCTACTCTACACCTGTAGCTATGAAATTTGTTCTCTAATCAGTATTAATGTTTTACATTTATTCCATTACTTGTAGGTTTCTTCTTATTGTATTAACTGTTATGATTGCTTTTCTAAATGTGATTAGTTCTACTTTTTAGTATATATAATTATTAATAACTCTCTGTATAAAAATTGTTACTGCTAAATGTTGAAAATACACTCTGTTGGAGCTTTTCTCCCCAGGACTCCATTGAAAACGGGTTCTTTAAGGCCCAATGGACTATCCTGGTAAACCAACGACAATAAATAAATAAATTACTGTACAGGTAATGGCACACACATGATAGATTGGCATTCTGTTTGGTTTACAGGTAAAGCCTGCAAAGATGATTGCAAGTCTCCAACAAATGTAATGAATTTCTTAAAATAATGTAATCCTGTCCTTTATTCCAAATACTGTCATATGCATTTCAATACCCAAGGCTTATACATTATCTAGTTATGTACGTATTCTCTGCATGGCAACAACAGAAAGGCTTTCAATGTTGGCAATTCTTTAACAGTATGCTTATTAAAGCTTACTTGCATCTTACAATCTCAGACAAGCTTACCTGATGGTCATTAAAGCATTGCTACTTAAACACAGAGCAACAGGCACTTTCTGAGTAATAATAAGCATAAATCAACAGTATAAAAATATGACAGAAACCAGAACATTCTGCAAAATCAAGGACAGTATAAAAGTAGCACTTGTGTCTACCGTGGATGGGGGTATACTCAACTGCTCCTTGCCTTGCTTGGACACATCCAGAGTCAATACATGGGGGAGTGGGGTGCAACAAGTATGTCAAAATTTGAAATGTCTCTGGCTGACTGTGATGGTCCTGACACATTTATTTATTTATTTTTATTTTATTTTACATTTGTTGACCGGACTAGTCTAGCTGGATATATGTCCATTTTCAGTAGAGGCCCTGGGAGATAAGCTCCAAACAGTTAAAATAAATTCACATCAAAGAAATACATGTTTAAAATGCAGATACATTAACAGTAAAAGAGAAAAAAAGATAAAGAAAAAAAAATTATAACTGGTCACATATTAATAAAGTATAAAAATGTAGCATATTAGACTTGATTAGTACAAGTACTGTTACAAGCAGACATTCAGAAAGAATAATAGCATAATGTACAGTAAGTGTAGATAAAGGAAAGTAAGAAGAAATAGCAGTTATGTAATATATCTAGTAGTAAAACATATGCAATATATATATAATATATATAAATATTTTTATTTTTTTTAATTTATATAGTAGTAATTAATACTATGATGGAGAAATAGATCATTAGATGTTGAGATGAAGTAAATGCAGGGTTCTGAAGATAAGGATAGAGTCATGTATCAAGAGCTAGATAGTCAGTCAGGATTAGTACAGGGGCACAACCACTGTGTTTTGAGGAAGAGCTTAAGTTTCTTTTTAAAAAGAGTTATGGAGGGAATTGTAGATAGTTCAGAGGGAAGTAGGTTCCAGTTTTTTCCGACAGTATTAGAGAAGAGGGAATCTCCAGCCTTGTTATTTGCTTTGTCAATATTTACAAGAAGTTTGTGTGCAGATCTTAGAGACTTCAGGTTATGGTAAGGGTAAATAAGAGTAGATAGAATAGGTGTTTTGGCAGGTTGATACAGTATTTTATGGGCGATGGCTAGTTGATTAATTTTCAGCTGCTGCTGAAATTCAAGCCAGCCTAGTTGCTTTAGATTAATACAGTGGTGGGTTCTGAAAGGGTTACCTGTAGCAAACCTGGCTATGCTATTGTAGGAGTTTTCTAATTTCATAAGATTATTTTTTGACAGGTTAGTAAATATGGGTGAGGCATAGAGAAGGGAAGAGATTAGGTGGGAGTGGGCAATAGTTATTCTAGTTGCTGGCGTGAGGTAGGGTTTGATTCTGTAAAGAGAGCCTATTTTTTTATTAATAGTTTTCAAGGTGTTGCTGATATGGGTGTTGAAGTTAAGGTTGTTGTCAATGGTGATGTCTAGCAGTTTGGTAGTAAGATCTTGGGATATAGGTGTGCCATTTTTAGATATTATTGTAAAATCTATTTGGGGGGATTTACTGGTAGGTGTGAAAAGGAGGAGTTTAGTTTTTTTTGGGTTAAGTAGGAGACAGTGTTGTGTAAACCATTGTTCAACAGAGTTAAATATGTGTTGTGTCAGAGAGTGAAGTTCTGATACAGATGTGGCTGAGCAAATACGTGTGGAATCGTCTGTGGATTGTATGCATGTAGCATGGGGAACTGCTTGGTGGAGGTCATTGATGAATAAGGAAAACAGGAGAGGACCCAGTATTGACCCTTGAGGGACACCAATGTTAACAGGTAGATGGGTAGATAGAGTTGAGTTCCAGAGTACAGCTTGATGTCTGTTATTTAAGTAGGACTTGAACCATTTAATAGGTAGAATGTCAAGTGACAGAGATTGAAGAATATGTATGAGTATTTGGTGATTGACCATGTCAAAAGCCTTGGATAGGTCTAAGAAAAGAGCAGAGGAAAGGGTGTTAAGGTTACGTTTGCTGTTGATGGTGTCTGTAAAGTAAAGGAGGGCAGTGGTGGTACTGTGGCAAGGTCTGAAACCATGTTGGGTATTAGAGAGCGAGTTATTTTGGAGAAGGTGGTCAAGCAGTTGCTTGTGGATTCCCCTTTCCATAATCTTAGATAAGGGAGAGAGTAGGGCTATGGGGCGATAGTTGGAGAGTTCAGTAGAATTACCACCCTTATGAAGGGGAATAATATGGGATACTTTCCAAAGTTTAGGGACATATCCCTCAGTGATGGTTCTATTGAACATTTGTCATACCTCTCAACCTCAGAACAAGAAATATGGACAGAGCCATACTTAGAAGTGTGACAAAGGCCCAAAAATAAGGACAATTTTTAAATATTGCTCTTATAAACTTAGAAATATAATAGAATAGTAGGTCTTGCATTAGTATGAATGTTCTGAAAGGTACTAAATCTGAAACTCAAATGTCTGTAATTATTTTCTAACTTCAGTCTTTAATGATTTGCAACTAATTTGCCAAAAAAACACAATTTTATGAAAAATGGACCAACAATGTGATGCAAAAATATAAAATAGCTACACAATACAGCTGCAAACCTGTCAAAGAAGGGAAACTGTTTTAATATTAGTACTGCTAACTTGAGCAGCTGACAAAATAAAAGAATCTACATACATTTCTGAAATAAAAGTAATCTGTAACTCTGATCATTACAGTTCTTTCTTAATTGTAAGCCCTCCACGTTTTCTTCCAAAATTGCCATTTTGCGGCAGGATTATTAGGGGAAGAGCAAAATTTTGAGCCAAAATCGGGGACAGTTGAGAGGTTTGGATATGCCTAATTCTATAAAGCAATTTATTTGCATGTACCTCTCAACCTGTTAATGCAGGAAATCTGGACAAGGCCAAATATACTGGGGGAACATATAAACTACTATAAATTGTTGTATAAACTGATACAATTGATAGAATAACAGGTCTTGCTTTAGCATGCATTTTTCTGAAGGTCATGAAGTCTGAATCTTAGTGTCTGTCATTATTTAGTGACTTAATTCCTAAATAATTTGCCAGAAAACCACACATTTTATGAGGAACAAACCAAAAATAAGAAGCAAAAATCTATTAATTCTGTGAAAATCTGGACAGTTGAGAGGTATAGTTCAGCCGGGGCTGTCTTTGAGTTTGCCGCCCTTCCCCCTCACAAAATCATGGTCGAATGGAGCCTCCCCCCTGCAGCCATTCCAATGAACCATTACTTGGCTATTTCACCCCATTTACCATAAACACTAATGTGCATACTGCTTTACGTCTACGATGATTTGGACTTCATTTGAAAGTTTTATTTTGTATTTTACAGCACAAACACTAAGACATCTGATAAATAAAGCAATGCAATCTCATAATGAAAACAGACTTAGCATTAAAACTTCTCTGCCCTTGAAACTCGCATTCATTGAAGCAGCATTGAAACCCACATTCAAAGAAAATACATTTTGCCAGTGGCAGATAAAAATTAACTTTGGGCTGTTTTCAGATCATAGGCCCCTTGCACATAAAACATACACGTGGTCTTTGATACACCTTCCTGATTGTATTAAATTAAATTCCTTGCAAAATATAGTACAGTTGTTAGAGGGAGTTCTAAATTTGTTTTGAACATTTTTCCAGTAAACAGTGAAACAAAATGCATGCACCAATAATGACAAAATTGCCCAATTCAGAAAATGTTTCCAGTAAACAATGAAACAAAATGCATGCACCAGTAACGACAACACTGCCCAGTTCAGAACATTTCTATCATAAAAGTCTACTCAAACTTCTACAGTCCACCAGTCTCAGTAAATATGCACAATCTCTGAAGAAGTAAAAGTCATCTAAATAATTCCACATTAAAGAAATCTGTAACTAATGAAGAGGTTGCTGCTAGCAAACAACTTTATATTTCATTGTTTCATCAACAAATAAAGTGCCTGTTGCCCTTGAGGAATAAATTGCCTAAGATGCATTAAAAAAAGATAAGCTAGTAATATTGCAATAGGGAATGGATGATAAACTAATAACAGTTTCATAGTTACTATGTATCTTCACCAAAAAGGACTGCAGCATCCACCCCCCTTACAAAACAGTACAGTGTGAGCAATGCATCTACTTACTGCGGGAGTAGAACCCACAGCCTTCTGCATCAAAAGCAAGTACCCTACCTATTGTGCTATTGACAACACAAGCAGATTTGGCATAAGCAGCACTAAACTTTTGTTCCCCTGCAGTTCTCAGCTTCTTATAAAATTTATTTGACACTCAGCTGCATCTCTGAACTTTGCAGCACAAGAAATCTGGAAAAATCCAAAATTTGGGGGGGGGGCAAAAGACCAAAACATAGGGACACATTTTAAACATCGCTTGTATAATGTTGGAAAGTTGTTAGAATAAAATGCTGTGTTACCACCATACATTTCACTGCCAAGTATTGAACCCAGGACCCTGTGCAAAACAGTCAGAGCAACATACCACTATACCAAATCATCTGTTTTATAGAAAGAAAGACTGAAACTTAAATGGCTACCATTTAGTGAATTCAGTTCTCACCATAGCTGTCAACATCTTAGCACAAAACACCTGAACAAAGCCAATAATGGGGGAATACAGTCCCCAAACATATTCAGTGAGTTCAGTTATCACCATAGCTCCCAACTTTGGCACAAAAAAACCTGGACAAAGCCAATAATGGGGGAATACAGTCCAGAAATTAGGGACAAATATCCACTGAGGACACCAGAGAAAGCCCACACAAACACAGGGAGAACATGCACACTCCACACAGAAGGCACCCCAGTCAAGAGTCACACCAGACAATTTGTAGCTGTCAGGCAACAATACTACCACTGCGCTACTGGCTGTTAAGTAACAAGAATACAGAAACCACAGATTTTATGAGGAACAGAACAGAAAAAAATATGAGGCAAACATCTGCAACTGTTTTACAAATGGTGGTGGGTAGGGAATTCAGGCTCTTGTAACTTGGGCCCAAGATACAGGATTCAGTCCTTATTCTCTACCCACCACCATGTAGCAACTGGGGCATTACACACATACACACTCCTCCATGGCAACTAAGCCCTGTCCTCCATGAGCTAAGGTAGCAATTATGTCCTCTGCATGGCAGTGAGTAGGCGGGAGCCTCCAGCCTGCGTGTGATGCAGTCCAGTGTTCTTGCAGTCATCACCACACAGACCTCTGGGCTGGCAGGGTGGAGTTCCCTGCTTTCCCTATTCAGACTGCCTAACAGAGCAGTCTGGAGTTTTAGACTGCCCAACACAGCAGTCAGGAACTAAGCACGCATGCATGGAGACTACTTGTAAAATTTTGTAAGTTTATTTTTATTTTCTACAGTGGGGGGAATTTATTTTATTCCTTTTACAGGTGGAGGGGGCTGCAGTCCTGCAGGCCTATAGCATGAGCTGCCTCTGCTCTAACCTCATTCTGTTGTTTCTTCATACAGGACAATAAACATTTGGGTCATATCATATAACATAAATAACAGAGTGACATGGTAACCCACCTATATGCCGACTGGCATTCACTGTACAGAATTATTGTTATGAGCTGCCAACCACCTTCATCTTGTTGAGAAGACACACACATGCATGCATGCACACACATACACACACACACACACACACACACACACACACACACACACACACACACACACACACACACACACACACACACACACAAACGCATACACACACACACACACACACACACACACACACACACACACACACACACACACACACACACACACACACACACACACACACACACACACACACACATCAATACCTCTGGTCTGTGACTTTCAGAAAGGCATTTAACCAGAAACTGGTCACAGATTGCTCTTAAAAAGAAGTGCTTATGCCTAGTGGCTTTGACAATTTAACAAATAAACAAACAAATAAAACTAAAAATACATGCAAAATGACACATTCTGGATCAACCTCTGAAATGCTAAACTAGTAATTGCCGTTCTATGGATTTACTGCCACATATCACATAGTCCATTACACCATGATACTGTGCTAGGTATGGGAGGGCAAAATGTATTTATTTCGATTGTGCAAGACAGTATAGGGCGCAACATAATGGCAGTGCATGCCACAGCCTCATGCTATTGAATACATTATGCTTTATGATATTACAGAATTTAAACAGATACATAACACATTTCATACAACGAGTCAAATCTCATAAAACAGTATTATGTGGCACATATAGCCACAGATCAGCTACAGTATGTGTTTTTGACTCCATACCTGCCTGCTGACCATCAGGCTTCCACAATGGGACAAACACATTCACTTTCTTGTCCATGAATTTCAACTGTCATTAGAGCAAGACCTGTCCAGAGGTTACTATCATTCGAGCAACCAAGAGGATACCTTATGTATTCACAGTATCGCCTTGTTGAGGGTATTTGTAATTATCTGTCCTTGCAGCTGGATAGGGAGGGGCATGCCATTCATGCCACTGCAGAAGCCATAATGCCTTCCTCATGCAGGTGCATGCTTTCAATCACAGTGTTGAAAGCTATCACTAGGTGGTGGTTTGGTAAGCCTAACAACTGCCTCAAGCCCTGCATCTGCATCACCCCATCTTCTAAGGGATGGTGGCAGTGTGTGGATAGCTCCAACCATCCTCTCTCTCTCCCTCTGTCTCCGGATGGCCAAACACAGCCTCCCCTATCAACTGTTAGGCGGCCAAGCTGCTAATTGAACTTGGGTTACCTGGGCTGTATTCAGATCATTATCCTGCCACATCATTACATCTGGCAGGTCTATGCCAGTAATTAAAAACATGGCCAGATATTTACTTTGACTTACTCCAGAATATTTTTGTTGATGCAGCCATTAAAAGAAGACTCAAATTGTGCCATCGTTCCAGAATAAGTATTGCTAATTCAATAACAAGGGTGAAGGCCAGTTGTGTATGTTATATGACAACTACCAGTCCAAGGAGCCTTCCTTCCTTCCCCATTTTTTGTTTTCTTCAGCTGTGCTAGATTTTGCTTCTTATTTCCTGTTCTTTAACAACAGCTTGTTTTACCATCCCTACAGTCTTCTTCATCTTTTGAACTTCCTGCTTTCTTCTTTTCTTCTGTTGTGTCTTGTGGTAGTTCTTATCTATAGTTTTCATTCTTTTTTACTGTACATTCTCAGCGTCTGTGCCATCATTTTAATGCATTCACCACAGCTCTGTGATATGGACCATATAGGCTGTTGTGCACTTAAGTATGTATTGCAGCTGTTTGCATATTATGTTTTATACTTCCATGTAAACACAGTTCATATGCAGTATTACCTATGTGAACTTATACAGGTTTATATCAGATCATTGAGTGTTCAGAAAGTCGAATGTCATATGGTCGAGACCATATCATCAATGTTCTGAAAACCCAAAGTGGTTGTACTGAGATTGTAGTATGGTGGAGATCAGGGAATTTTCTTTTTTTCCCACTGTAGTGCAACCTCTGAGTTGTTATATATAAGTTGCAGGGGGTGGGGGGTGCATGGGGGCTTGCCAATCCCACTGAAAAAACACAGATTTTGTTGTTTTGCATTATTTGAGTTTTTAGAAAGTCAATGATATGGTCTCAACCATATGATGTTCTACTTTATGAGCAATCAATAATCTCAGATAAATCCATTTATGCATGTAATACTTTTCACTGTATGTTTATTCTAATCTCTTAATTTTACATACATTTTCTGTTTCTCATTTCTTGTTGTATTTTATTTATTGTTACAACTTTTTTCATTACTGCTTTCAGCATTACCAGGACTGTGTGAGCAGACTGATTAACTGGTATCTGTCTCTACCTGTGTTTCCTGCTTGTAATTTCATGAGGGTTAGAGTTAGGGACAATAGGACATCTGCTATCACACAGAATGGGGGGACCCTACTGTTTCTGTAGCCCATCCAAGCCTAGCTTGACACCATGAAATGGGCCAAACAACAGATAAATCCAAGCTTCTATAAGGTTTAACGTCTGCCTTCATAATTCTAAAGAGGTCTCACCACTTGCACTGGCTGCTGCTGTCCAGTAGGGGAGAATGTGAAGTTGGTATGGAACCACACCACCACCACCACCATCAAAGGAGACAAGCAGGCCAGAAGCTACTTATTTCTCTTTCACTCATTTTTGGTGACATGCTTGTAGCCAGGCTGCAATCCACCCTTGGGTGCTTTCACCATTGGAAGAATCCCTGTCCTTGTAATAATGGGCTCACCTCTTGCAATTACCTTTGGATAAACCCTTTTTGGACTAATGATCTTAAATGATTAATAACATTAAAATGAAAATATACATGGGATGTTAAACTGTGTTCCAATCTGTCTGCTATGAGAGGCCTTTCTGATTGAGTTTCTGGTAACTCAGAATCATATAATATTTTCCAATGTTGTGAAATGCTTGCTGTGCAGAACATTGATGCTGTTTAACTTAAATTAAATTCAGTTTCTGCAGTGGAACAGACTCCCCATCCACATAAAAGAAAATTCATCCCTATACATTTTCAGGTGCAATTTAGATCTCTGGATGGGAAACAGAAAATTTACCCAAGAACTGCCCCATGTGCTACCAATGGACAGATGAGCTCCTAAATGCTTTATCCTTTGCAAGAGTCTTCTCAAATTATCTGTGGTATCATCCTAATTATTCTTATTAGGTGTAATACATAATTATCAACAATGGTTATGGGTCACGGCAACCCATAACCAAATGGGGTAGGTTATTTTGAGCACAAAAAGGGAAATTAGTTAGGCTTAAAATGACCCACAAGGGCAGCCAACCTAGTACTTACCTATGAGACTATGAACTGTTCTGCCTTTGCAAATGACAGTGGAGTCATCTACATACTGCACTAAAAAAGTTTGATACACCATTGTATGTATCATTAATGAATATACTGAATAGAATTGGACTCCATATAGATCCTTGAGGGACACTCACTGTAATTGGCATAAACAAGGAGTATGTATGTATGTTGCCATCTCACTGTTTGTGATCTATTATGCAATCAACTGCTTGTCTGCTGTATGGTACTTTCACTGATTTCAAAAGTAGTTAACCGTTTTAGGAGTAGGTGTTGTGAGACCATGTCAAATACTTTGGAAATGTTACAAAATAGTGACATAACCAAGTTTCCTTGTTTTTTTTTTTTTTTTTTTTTTTTTGATTCATTGTGGTTTGGAAAGTCAATATGGCTATTTCAGTAGTCTATCCTGGCCTGAAGCCATGCTGAGTAAGGGGGAGTAGGATCCTTTATATAAAATGATTAAGAAGTTGCTCATATCTAAATTTTTCAGGGATCTTTGACAAAGAAGATAGTATATTGATAGATCAAACAAACGACTGGAAGAGTAAGTGCCTCAAAAAAACTAAACTACAGTAGAAAACAGAAGCACTTGGACCCATGGGTCACAGAAACAGACTTTATTTAATCCAATAGCACAAAAAATCCACCATTTTTGTGCTATTGGATTAAATAAAGTCTGTTCCTGTGACCCGTGGCTCCAAGTGCTTCTGTTTTCTACTATATTGATAGATCAGAAGTTTGCCATCTCAAGTGAGACTTCTGGTTTTTGTAGGAAAGTGATACAGGCTTGTTTCCAAATTGCCGGTATATATTTTTTAGTTTATAGGTATACATTAGGCTAATGACCACTGGGACCTTTATAAGCCTAGCCAAACATCCCAATTGTATCCCACAAGTTTATGTGCCTTAGAGGTTATTTTAAGGGGTACATGTAAACTAGGGCATGATTTACAGGCTGCCTTGTTCATTAGAGACAGGTGCTAGACCTGGACTGTATTTTTGATTTTCATCTATTGATCCAGGCTTCTCTTGAATGGGATTAGGGAAGAGCTTTGCTTCACATGGATGGGAAGCCTGTTCCAGAGAAGCGGAATTCTCCGAGACACATACATGTCCCTCCAAAGTGTCTTACTTATGTCACAAGAAAACTTTAAATCCAAAAAATGAGTAATTCTGATGCTGTTCATTTTTCAGACATGCAAAACATCTTTCAGAGGGGGATCCACTGATGCCCTGGATGCCAGGCATAGATCACCTCTCAACAATCTGCAGGAAATAAAGCATATGAGATAGGACTTTGAAGTTGAAGTGATGTGCATAGGACATGTTTTTTATGTCCTCTATTAATTTTGTGAAGAATCTCTATGGATGTCCCAGTTGTTGCATGTGCCTGGTGAGGTACATACTGAAGAGGGCGCTATATTCAATGATGTGTCTTATGGGGGCTGACTACAGTAGAACAATGACTTCCTTGGACAAAGATGCCATGCCCTTGCTTATATGTTAAACAATACAGAATGATTGTGTTATCAATGAGGTCATTTCCTAGGATGGCTGACTTCCCAAAGGGTACTATTATGCATTTCTTGACACTGAGTTTTAAGCCGTGGCTTTGCTACCAGTCATCTATCAGTGTTAGCCCTTCCTGTAGGTTGTCAGTGTCTTGGGGAGATTCTATGGCTGTTTTTAGTTTACAGTCATCTGCACACTTGGTCAGGCCTTTGATATTTGCCTTGACTTCTGCAAAGTAGATGCTAAACTGGAGTGGACCCAGCATAAATCCCTGAGGAAATCTGCTAGAGACAGTCCCCGTTTTGGATGTGGTCTCAAGTAAAAACAAGCTAGTAAAAAGTTATAGGTATTCAGAAGTTATGTAGCTGAAACACTGTATGTCTTTAAAGGGTCTTTTGCATATATATTTCATGGGCTCCACTACAGGAAGTTTAGGGCATTACACACTAGCTTGGCTGTATTTTTATTTGCAGATCCGCTTTCAGTGGAGGCCCGGGAGAAAAAAAGCACAGACCATTTTGCGTTGGGTTTACATAGTGGCTAAAAGTCTAGGCATGGGGGGGGTAATAATCATGGTTAATCAGGGTTAGGTTAGGGGCATGGAATTGGGTTTTACATTGGGTTTTTAAGAAGCTTCGGAGGTGAATTTTAAATGGGTCCAGAGTGGTGGATGGTCCTAAGGTTGCTTGGAAGGGCATTCCATTGAATGCCAAGAGAATCCCTCCCCTGAACAGTTGTTCCACAAGGTTGTTGTTACCTAAGATGGGATAGATTTGAGGGATGATGGATGATGATATAGGGGGAGAGTGTGTTTGAATGAGAGGTGAGAATATTTGTTTTAGAGAGAGGGAGTTTTGTCAGGATGTTTAATAATTTTGAATGCCTCCAGTAAGCTGGTTAAGTTAGTCCATCCTAGTGTTCTAAGGTTTAGGTACATGGGTAGGTTCACAAGGTTTGAGCCTTAGCTGAAGCAATTACGTGCAGGGCATACCGGTGATAAATCTAGCGCTATGTGAAGAGAGAATAGAGGGATAGTAGGAGGGTGGGGGAGTTTTTTTTTGTAGAGGGAGAATTAGTTTTGCGTGAGGCAGTGGGAGTTTCTTTATCCTGGACATGGATCCGCGGTTAGTTTGGTGTGTTTTTTAGTGGATTTCTTTATCCTGTACATGGATCCGAGTTTGGTGTTCAGTTGTCACTCCAAGTAGATTCACGTGCAGACTGGATCTATTTTTGTGGTCTATTGTCACTCCAAAGATAAAGGTAGGTGTAGGAAGGCTGGGCTGGTGTAGACTGGGTGCCATTGTTGCTTAGGAAAGATAAAACAAAAAGTAAGTTGGTTGGCTTGATTGAATAGTAGACTGGGTGGTATTGCTTTCTAAGAGGGAAGAATAAAGTAATTTGGTAGTGGTTGGATTGAGTAGGGAGAGAGGTCAAGGGGAATGGTGGAAAGAGCTAATGAGATATTGATGCAGGGGGACCTATTTTACTGAATGTTTTGTCTGTGTAACCTTTTTCCCCTTTGCTTGGATGTTAACATTGTTTGAGTTGTGTTAAGCATTATGCAGATAATTATTTGTAGCTGTATGTATTGATTGAAGTGTATTGCCACACACAGTATTTCAGATTTGTCAAAAAAGAAGTGCATTTACTTTTTTAATTACTCTTATTTGGTTAGAGTAGGAGTGCAACATCTCCTGCTTTTTTGTGTTTATGATCAACATGGAATGTGTCATAACTAGGTGATAGGATTTCTTCAGCACTAATAGTGGAGCTTTAGCCAGCTTTCTGTGATAGCATATATGTCTGTTTTTTTTTTTGCGGGGGGGGGGGGTTAGTATCCATCTGTATAATTTAGGCAGTTTGTTGTAAACACTTCTTGCATTTATATGATGTATTTACTGACTGGAGCAGTGGATATTTGTACTGTAGTATGTGGGGACAGGATTGCTCTCAATATTCCAACTGAGAAGGTTAAATAATAGTAGAACACAATGTTTTAGAAGATGTTCTTTTTGTCTATTAATATTTTTCCTACTAATTAGTGGAGTTGTGATGCATTTAATTATATGTTGGTCAGTGCTGTTTAACTGTAAAAGATCAGCATTAATTTTTATGTAAGAGATTGTGTAGGGTTATCAAGTATTTCTAGTTTTGTGATGTTGATGTGAGTGTAACAGGGAGTACTGGTTATTGGTAAGTGTAGTCCATGTCATTAGTATGGCAAGTGGTATTATGAAAGTATGGATTATGTTTAGAATGAGGAATTGTGAGGGAAATTAGTATGGTTAGTCTTGTCATTAAAGAAGCAATTCCTGGGTTTTCAAATTGAATGAGTATACTGTTAGTTTGGGTCAGTGACAGTAGCTAAATATTCCTGCTTAGCATTATTTGCTGGTGTTAATGAAACATTTTTTTGAGGGATGATGTCTTACTGCAATATACTTAGGTGGTTTTAGGCATGCCAGTCGCAATATTTCTTTATATTCAAAAGCCTGGGAAATATACAGGGCACTGCCAAACCATATATTTATGAGGCAAACACCTTAACCATTATACCAACCCTCCAACTCTGTAATTTGTAGGTGATTACCAGGCTAACAACTTGGGTACCTTTTTTTAATGGTGGTCATACTTCCCAAGGGGACAATTAAGCCATTTACCTTGTGTCTGGGTGGTAAACGCCTTAACCATTATGGCAGCCCTCAAACTCATTTGCTCCCGTCTCCATTATTTTAGGTTTTAACATTTGTTTACCGGGAAAGTCCAACTTGGAATGAAGCCAATTTTCAGAGCCGGCCTGGGAAGAAAAGCTCCAGTTTTATTTAGATTTTTTGGCTAAGAGTTTGATAGGTATGCATACAAGCATAATTATTGTTTAGTACTGTACATTCCAAGAACATAGTGATAAAAGTGAAAATGGTGCTCACTTTTTTCACTTCTCAACAGTTTGATTTGCAAGACATTTCATTGTGTAAGACTCCTGTAGTTTAAATGACACAGCACTATAAAATTAATACATACGAGGAATAGGAGGACACAAACAACCTTCTTCTTGTTAGCAAGTAGACAAACTGTTTGGCTAAGTAGTGCACTGTTTACATTTGCATGCTAATTGCGCCATAATAAACAGTACTCAGACACTTGCCTCAAGTAAGCGAGTCAGAAAACAAGAGAAATACATATCAAAGTAAAGTTACGCTTGTAAAAAATCACCTGGCTTTCACTCCAGTTTTTATATATCTCTACAGACAAATAGGTGTATGACAGTATTGTCTCGGAATTACACAGAGTCCCATAGGAGGATCTAAACAACTTGTGAAATCCTTACTTGCATATCCAGTGCACAAATCACCCACTGGAATCTCACACATTAAGATATCTCTTACAAATCAGGGTCAGTGCCTTGCCCTGAATGCAAATATATATATATATATATATATATATATATATATATATATATATATATATATATATATATATATATATATATATACTTTTTAATCTAGCCTTGTGAATTTATGGGGACTGTTCAAAATAATGTATGAGAGCTCCCTTTAGAAGAAGGCTTCAAATCTGAAACTATTCTGAAAGGGCCAGTTCCAATAGCTAAACAAATAGCAGACAAAGCTTAAATCCCAAGCATATCAGAAGGCTATGGGTTGTATCCCCACAACATGTGCTTGGGCTCATGTTCCATCTCTGATACTATAGTATAGTATAAAGGGGTTTGGTACTTATGTATTATCGCAACCAGATTTCCAAAGTGCGATAATTTGTCATGTTTTTGTGGACACATGCTGCTTAATCCAAAATGGGCTCTGTGAAGGTGTTAGTCATACTTTGTAATGGCGGGTATGAGGCAGGAACAGGTGAAATGGTTAAAGTTTGTTCTCCCCCCATGGGGCCCCTCGTCTATGTTGTGAACTTCACTGAGCCACTGGCACTGTACAAATCATGCAGTACACATTACTGATTGTGGCTCTTTGCAGAGCATGGGGTTGTATAGCTACAAACAGGTACCCAAAAGGAGTTGGACAGCTTTTTACAGCCAGGAAAACAAATTTAACAACTGCTGTGTCGTACACAGCGAGTACATATCACTGGAGGGTAAAACTGACTCAGGGACTGCTGTGTGTGACCTTCCACAAAGACAGCTATATTTTTTCACTTTTCTGACAACTGATGGCATTCCTGCAGATGCTGTTTTACAAGTAAGGAAGTCAGTTTCTCTTAACAAGCCATGTTCCCAACTGCTTCTCTTGCTGGGAATTTCAGGACTTCTAACATTAAGGACAAGTGCAAAGCAGCGGTCAGCAGTACTGGTCGGGGAAACAACGCTACCAGACAACAGGAATTTCTCTGTTATTCATCTTCCTCTGAGAAAGACAATCCCACAAAATAGCAGTTCAGACTGTATACACCCCCTTGCTAGGTTAAGTGATATGGTCTCTTCAAAACTGCACCAATTAGGTACCATCGGAAATCTGGTTGTGATAATACGTATGTACTGGGGGTTCTGTATTCTGGAGGTGCTGTCCCTTAAGTCAGACATTAAACTAAGGCCCCATCTGCCCCATTTGTGCTAGAACACCATGCAGCACCATAGAGGTAGCCCAGCTGATGTAAAATATCCCATGACACTTCTTACAATAAGTATGGGCTTTATGTTGAACATTTACTAATAGTTTCCAAAAGAGAGAGAATCAATGTACAGAAACTCAAAAAGAAATTTTATGTTACATAGACCTTGGAATTCATGAAAGGGTAATGCTTTCACTAAAAATCCCTGCTCCGATGGCACAGCATTTTACGACTTAGAGACATTTTAACCATAATGAGGAAAGACCTTACTATTGGCTTATTTGCATATCTCTGAATCGCAATTACTACTGTGATGTGCAGATAGTTGTTGATCTGCACATACTGATAGTTAACCACTATTCATGTAGACATTGGCATCCCCTTCATTCACTCTCCCACATACACAAGTACACATTTAAACACAAACACATACACACACACACACACACACACACACACACACACACACACACACACACACACACACACACACACACACACACACACACCACATACCTGTCATTGACTTGTCTGCCCTAGTTCCATCTAGTGTTTTTCCTCCAACCCAGATACCCATACTAGTTGAAGTACTGTTAAGGTACAAGGGTTTAGAGTATTCTCTGGTGCCTAGTGTTTTCCCCAAAAACCTCTTCCCCATAATAGTTCAAAGTGCTGTATGGCACCATTTTAGTTTCCCTGGTGGCTAGTGTTACCACGCCCTTGATCCCCATACTGCCATAAGTGCTGGTATGGCTCCATTGTAGTTTCCCTGGTGGCTAGTGTTACCACACCCTTGATCCCCATACTGCCATAAGTGCTGGTATGGCTCCATTGTAGTTTCCCTGGTGGCTAGTGTTACCACACCCTTGAACCCCATACTGCCATAAGTGCTGGTATGGCTCCATTGTAGTTTCCCTGGTATCTAGTGGCTTCTCCACCCCAGTCCCCATACTGCTATTGCTGCCATTAGGGCAATTATGTTTGGAATAATCCCTCATGTCTTGTGCCCCCCCAACTCCTGCTCCCCCTCCCCGATCCCACTACTGCTCTACACAGTCAAGTAATTTCTTGAATCTCTCCTGCCTTCCTGGAGGAGGTCCAGTGGGAGAGAGTAAATGGCTAATTAGCATATGCCTCTACCTCAGACTGTCTCATTAGCATTCCACATGGCTGCAGAGCCTGCCCTATGGGATGCTGCACATCTTTGTGCTAGAACACCATGCAGCACCATGTTAGATCTGTTACTCAATTCCATAATAACATATTAAAATAGAAGAAAATAAAATTAGGAACAACCGGGCTCTCCCCATTTGTATCTCTAACCCTATCATCAGTGCGTAATACATGCCAATGTCTCTTAAACACGTTGGTAACCATATTGACATCACTAGTATAAAAAATGGGAACATCAACTTGCTGCATCCTTCTACTACCCCAAGTAGGCAGCCCATCCACTGCATAAAAATAGGGTCTTGCTCTATTGTGCCTCAAACTAGATACCTGTGAAAGATCCTGTTGCATTTCACCCTTTTTATAATATCTAGATTCTAAATCATGTTCAAGAACACCAAGATCTCTATGAAAACCTGAATCACTCGCATTGAGGCTGGACATATGCATGCCCTGTCCTCTACCAATGTTTCTAATGATATGACTCAGATGCATGCTATGTCTATGAAGGAGTGCATTTCTATGGCAACCTTCCCTAAATAGTTCAGTATTAAAGGACAAATCAGAGGACCTGGTAACTCTAATGTCCAAGAAAATCATTCACGTGACAAGAATACATAAAAGAAAACCTTAGATAAGAAGTAGTGGTATGTAAAACAGTTACAGAATCATTCAAATCATTAACAGAACCTGACCAAAGCATAAACACATTGTCAATAAATCGATGATAAAATAAAATATACTGAGAAAATCTCTCTGAATTAAAAACAACAGTAGTTTCCCAATGGGCCAAGACCATACTGGTGTAGCTATTGGCACAAGAAGTGCTCATAGCTACACTGGCCTTCTGAAGATAATAAACTTCATCAAATGTAGAAACATTATTCTCTAATATCATTGCAATCTTCGACAAAGATAACCTAAGCATAGACTACCTACCCATCAAATACCCTTATGATGACAACTTTCAAGTCCTAGTAACACGGCCCAAAAAATATTACCATAATTGCCACTTACATACCTCCCAGCAATACTCCCACTGCCACTGAGGAACCCACAGTCTGGACAGCCTCATCCTACACCCAAAACAACATTATCACAGGTAACTTCGACTTAGACTGGAACAATTGCACTGGTGATAACCTCTCCACCTTCAAAAATCGAAATGGTTTATCCCAAACTATCTAATTTCCCACTCGAGTAGATAAACATAGTAAAAGGGAATCTATCTTAGAGTGTTCACTTATTAACAGTCCTGCCCACAACTCTCTCTCCTGATGCCTTCCAAATAATTTAAGTGACCATAGACCTACTTACTTAATCCATCATCAACTCAAACCTCCCAGAACCATAGTTTACAAAATTGTACGAAATACCAAAAACTTTTCCAACAAAGATCCTCAGACATGCTTAGTAAATGTAACTGGACACCACTCCATTATCTACAACTCAGCCAGGCCATAACATACTTCAAAGACACATTTCTAGTGATTCTAAACAAACAGAAACAGAAAGTTTTCCTAGGAGATCACTTCAGTGGCTCTGCTGGACAGAGGCACAGGGAACTAATCTAAGGGGGCGGCGAAAGCCAACACATTCTGGCTAGGCTTATAAATGCCTTTGGACAGATAGCCTAGTACCCACCTATGAAACTTTGAACCTAAATAGCTTAGCACCAACTCATACATGTCATATTAAAAATAAGAAATTGCCCTGGATATCAAAAGAAGCAATTAGACTTCAAAAACTAAGGGACAAAACCTGGTTTCAATACCAGAAAACAAAAGACAATAAAACTCTGTTAGCATACCAGCAGCTCTGCAATCAAACAAAATAAAAACAACTCAAACTAGACAAAAAAAAAAACATATTATACATCTATGCAAAATAAATATGAAAACAATCCAAAAAAAGTTCTGGCAGGCAATTAACTTGCTCCTCCACCCAGGTAAAGCCACAACCCAGAATCTTCAATAACCAAAGCATGAGTATTGCTTCATAAAGCAATGCCTATTTTATAAACACCATTCTTTCCTTAGTTACAGGGAACAATTCCACCCCACCATCTCTTCCACTTAATGTGGAAACTAACAACAACTCTTTTGACCTCAAACATGTCCCAACTAAAATCATAACAGCGATGCTGAAAAAACTGAAACCTTCATCCTTAGTAGCTGACCAACTCCCCAATGAGTACCTCAAACTTTCAACTGATGTCATAGCTCTGCCTATCTCCATTCTGATAAATAGGTATACAGCAGAACAATATGTCCCAAAATTATGGAAAATTTCCTATATCACCCCTCCACATAAAGGAGGAACATCAACAGAATTAAACAATTACAGACCCATAGCCATCCTTTTCCCTGTGTCAAAATTCTGGAAAAATGTATACACACTCAATTACTACAATACCTGCTATCTCACAACCTTATCTCTCACTCCCAACACAGATTCAGACTGAAACAAAGCACTACCACAGTCCTAATTAATTTCTGTAACACCATCAGCCAACTCAGAAATTGAAAGCATCAAGTAGCATCAATCTTCCTAGACATGTCAAAAGCATTTGACACTGTCTCCCATCAGAGACTCCTTAATACTCTTGCCTCACTAAACCTATCAAAGACTTCCCTCTCCTGGTTTCTAAGCTATCTTTCTGACAGACAACAAGCAGTACAATGGAAATCCAAACTCTCACCACTTCTGCCTGTCTCAGTCGGAGTCCCTTAAGGATCCATGCTAGGGCTCCTTTTCACCATCTTCTCTGATGATTTAGCCTCATCCACAACACGTGCTAAAGTAGTTCAGTATGCAGATGATTCAAATTTAATCTGCTCAGCAGATACCTTACCAGACTTCCAGATAGTAGCCCAACAAGCTTTTAATGATATTGAAACATGTCTAAGTAAATCACAACTATCCTCAACCCCAAAAGACACAGTTAATGCTGCTTACATGTAGCAAACAATCATGCACCACCCCCTTCTTTCACCATTATGTCAGCAAACAACACAGTCATACAACCAGCTGAGCGTACAAAACTCCTCAGTATGACTATCAACAACAAACTCAGATCTGACCAACACATAGCCATCACAATTAAGAAAGTTCACATCAAACGTGGCTCACTGTATAGAAGCAAGGCATTCCTCACTGACAATACCAGACTAGCCATATCCAGAACCTTCCTCCTCTCTATGCTTCTTTATGCTTTCCCCCTCTTTACCAGATTAAGAAAATCAGACAACCAAATTGGAAACTTGCTACAATAAAATAGCCCTCTTCGCAGCCAACCTTCCCCACCAAACTCACCATTGTATTGCTCTACATAAATTAAATTGGCTCAAGCTAACTAACCTTCTCCATCTCTGCCAACTTAAATTCACACACAATATCATCTTCCATCCTGACAGTTGCCCATCCCTCAAGGAACTTGTTTTTCCCTACTCATGCTCACAAAGTCTCAGATCTGCAGACAGAAACTTGCTCACAGTAAAAAAGCTATCAACACCCACGGTGAAGCCCTATTCTCAAATCAAATAGCAAAATTATGGAACTCTGTACCCCACACACTCCAAAACACACCTGAATCTACCCATTTCAAACAATTACTATTTGAACATTAATCCAAAAACTGGCATTGCTCCTGCGCCATACCTGATTGACAAGATATCTATAGCTCTCTCACCATACTGTCCACTCCTTACCTCATTTTCTCTCTGTCCTCTGTGTTACTACTGCTCATAAGAAACTAACTATATAAAGGAATTTTAATTTTTTCATAACTGTTATTTAATATGTGCACAGTACTGATTTTATTATTCTCACACTGATCTTTACTGAACTGCTTGTGTGATTTTTCTTTTTTGAACTTGCACCTACTAGAAAACAATATTTAATACTTTGTATAGACTAACTGGATGATGTGTATTCTGCATCTTACTATATGTATACTATTGTACTATCTCATTATTGTACTTTGCTTATATTTCTGTGGAGTTTTTCTCCCCGGGCCTCTGCTGAAAATGGGCTTCTGGCCCAGTTGGACTTTCCCAGTAAACACATGTAAATAAATAAATAAATACATTTCAGTACATAAACAGATCAAATCAATAAACTTCAAAGCATATGAACTATTGTTACGTAAATATTGTCTAACAGAGTTCAATCCATCTGAACTAGGAATAACGGTAAAAAGTGAGGCAACATCAAGCATGACCATAAGACAGTCAGATTCCGAGGCATGTTTATTTGTAAATGAAAATAGATGTTGCAAAAACTGCCTACAGTCAACAAGGACAAAGGTAGATTCATCCAAAACTGGTCTCAAAAAAACATCCACATAAATGGAGAAAGGTTCCATGAGCCATCCCTGCCCTGCAGCATCATCATTCTCTTTCGGCTTTTCCCATTAGGGGTCGCCACAGCGGATCATCTCTTTCCATTTCTTCCTATCCTCTGCATCTTGCTCTGTCACACTAACCACCTGCATGTCCTCTCTCACCATGTCCATAAATCTTATCTTAGGCCTTCCTCTATTCATCTTACCTGGCAGCTCCATCCTTAACATCTTTTTCCCAATATACCCATCACCCCTCCTCAGCACATGTCCAAACCAACGCAATCTCGTCTCTCTTGCTTTGTCTCCAAACTGTCCAACATGAGCTGACCCTCTAATATACTGATTCCTAATCCTATCCATCCTAGTCACACCGAGTGCAAATCTTAACATCTTTAACTCTGCCACATCCAGCTCTGACTCCTACCTTTTTGTCAATGCCACTGTCTCCAACCCATATAACATAGCTGGTCTCACTACCCTCTTGTAGAACTTCCGTTTCACTCTTACTGGTACCCGTCTGTCACAAATCACTCCTGACACTCTTCTCCACCCATTCCACCCTGCCTGTACTCTCTTCTTTACCTCCCTTCCACATTCACCATTACTCTGAACTGTTGATCCCAAGTACTTAAACTCGTCCACCTTTACCAACTCTACTCCCTGCATCCTCACCATTCCTCTACCCTCCCTCTCATTTACACACATATATTCTGTCTTAGCCCTGCTGACCTTCATTCCTCTGCTCTCTAGAGCATATCTCCACCTCTCCAGAGTCTCCTCAACCTGATTCTTACTCTCAGTACAGATCACAATGTCATCTGCAAACATCATCGTCCACGGGGCCTCCTGTCTGATCTCATCTGTCAACCTGTCCATCACCACTGCAAATAAGAAAGGACTCAGAGCTGATCCTTGATGTAATCCCACCTCCACCTTAAACGGATTTGTCACTCCCACTGCAGTCCTCACCACTGTCACACTACCCTCGTACATATCCTGTACCACTCTTACATACTTCTCTGCCACTCCCGACTTCCTCATACAATACCACAACTCTTCTCTAGGCACCCTGTCATATGCTTTCTCCAAGTCTACAAAGTCACAATGCAACTCCTTCTGAACTTCTCTGTATTTCTCCAACAACACTCTCAGAGCAAACATTGCATCTGTAGTGCTCTTTCCTGGCATGAAACCATACTGCTGATCACTAATCATCACCTCCCTTCTTAACCTTGCTTCCACTACTCTTTCCCATAACTTCAAGCTGTGACTAATCAGTTTTATCCCTCTGTAGTTACTGCAGCTCTGCACATCACTCTTATTCTTAAAGATAGGTACCAAAACACTTTTTCTCCACTCCTCGGGCATCCTCTGACTTTCCAAAATTTCATTAAACAATCTAGTTAGAAATTCCACTGCCATTTCTCCTAAGCACCTCCATGCTTCCATTGGTAAGTCATCTGGACCAACAGCCTTTCCATTCTTCATCCTCTTCATAGCTGCCCTTACTTCCTCCTTGCTAATCTGTTTCACTTCCTGATTCACTATCCCCACATCATCCAACCTTCTCTCTCTCTCATTCTCTTCATTCATCAGCCTCTCAAAATACTCTTTCCATCTACTCAACACACTCTCCTCTCTTGTGAGTACCTTTACCTCACTATCCTTTATCACCCTAAATGGGGTGTGTGTTGGATGTTTATGCACCTTAGGTAGTCCCTGTAGAACTGGAACAATGGGGAAATCCTGTATAGTTATTCAAACCCTAGAAATAATCTTATCAATGTCATGTGATAACTACATAAACAGAGGTGTCAGAGAGCATGTCCTTCAAAGAGGATAAATAATATTCATTATCAAGAACCACAATGGAGGCCCCTTTATTGGCAAGGCTGATGACAACACTGTTATCAGAATGTGACACCTGCAAAACTTCCCCCTCAGAATGAGAGAGGTTTCTAAACTGATTACAATGTTTGTCATTATTAAAAGCAGACAAATCATCCTCACATAACCTACTGCATACCTCCAAGGATGGAAGAACAGCAGGTGTAAATGTACTCGGTCTCTTAAAATGTTTTCTTGTATGTTAGACTCACCTAGAAAGGTTGCTGTCAACATAACAATCCTGATAAACAATTTCAGCTGTGTGATAGTATCCACATAATCAGCTCATTGAGCAGGAATAAAAGATAAACCTTTACTGAGCACAGAATATTCAGAGTCCATCAATGGTCTAGCGGAAATGTTCTAAACTAAGAAATGGTTGCCGGTTGCCACATTTTCTTGATAATAGGATCATTTTTCGCGCCCACATTCAATTTTCACTTAATTCAACCTCTGCTCCTAGACTGGTCCTGAGCTCTCACATGATCCTTCTTGATGGGAAGTGGCAAAATAGGAAAAACCTGCTCTGAAACCGAAGAACCATTCTCAGGTCGAACGTCGTGTTAAGTGAGCAAAGATGGAATGGTACTGCAGGAAGATCTATTGACTACTGCAGTAGAATCCGTTCTGCTTGTAGGGATGTGGGTCTTACCAGGATCATTGTCAGAGGTAATGTTCCCATCCTCTCTTGTGATGGTTCTCTGAGAGGGTTTCGGCCATGCTAAAACACCATGCAGCACCATGTTAGGTCTGTGTTTCTGAATCCCATAATAACATATTAACATATACGGTTACTGGGATGTGCACACTGAAGTGTTGCAGGACCTTCCCTCGTCTCTTCCTTCCCCCTTCAGCCACCTAATTTTGTTTCATTCACTATTTCAGCTTATATTTCTTTCCATTTCCCTGTCATCCCATATATTGTTGTAAAGAAGTAACCTACATCTTTTTATCTATTAATTTCACAGTACACATTTCATCATCCTTTTTAGCTGAATTATTTCCTTCATAAGTATGCAAGGCATTTTGTTTTCCTTTAATTCACTCATTGTCAGATCCAGTCCTTTTCTAATTCTTTCTAAAACTGCTTAGGTTTTTTATAGAGTCTAAAATGTTTTACAGTTTCTTGTTCATTAATCCACATTTTGTAATCTTACATCTGGATACATCCATCCAAAGCTAAGTCCTTTTATTGAGAAATTGCACTTTTATTAGCTGATTACACCACACTGCTATTGATATCTTAAAATATTTATTTTAGTTTCTTCTGCTTTATTTAGAGAAAGTGTAGTTTGCATCTTATTGCTCATTCTGGTGTTTTACTTGTTAGAAAGTGGCTATCTAGCTAGTTGTTGGTTGTATAAATATATTTATACACTTCAGTAAGCTTTTTGCTGTGTTTTTGCATTAAGTATACTACGGATTATCCTTCTAGTGGCAGTAGGTGGTAGCCTGGTCTAACTGCATTGGGAAACACACTAGAGAGCTCTGCCTGTCGGGTGCCAGGATCCGCCACATAACACATATACTCAAGTCACTCCACAACAAGTACAATTATGACTCTGTCATTGTCCATGTTGGAGTGAATGGCTTGAGATGTACCTCCCTGGACTACATGAAAAGAGACATGGAAGAGCTCTCGGATCATGTGGCCCAGGCAGGTATAACCCCTAGCCCTGAGTAGCATGTTGCCTTAGCCCAGAATGATACCACAGTATAAGGACAACATGATTGACTTCAACAATTGGCTAAGCTTCTGGTGTCATTCAAAGGAGATCCAGTATCTGTCTGTCTAGGACGACATGATTGACAGACCACGATGCTTTGCCAGAGATGGTCTTCACCTGTTGCCCCTGGGATCCAGATTACTGGCTAAGGCTCTTGCCATCCCTATAGTGCCTTTTTTAGGCAAAGTTCAAAGGACAAAGCCACCACCATAACAGGTACAAGCATGTAAAATCTGAAGGTAATGCTACTCAATGCTAGAAGTCTAAACCTCAAAATGCACTCTCTTGAGGCACTCCTAAAAAAGGAGAACATCGATATCTGTGCAGTAACTGAGACCTGGTTCAAAGCTCCAGAGAACACTCCTGCAATACCAGGTTACAACTCTTACCACACATTTGGCCACCAAACCAGGACAGAAACACTAAAGGTGTAGGAATGTCCATATTCACCAAGGATATTCACACCACCAGGTTAGTTGCCCAAAACAATGCATCTGAAATTCTCCAGGTGCAACTAATGCTAGGTAAGACTGCAGTCCAAATTGTAGCTTGCTACAGATCCCCCACAATTCCCCAAGATTCTCACTACACCTTTCTAAACATACGAGAAAATATTAAGATACAACCAAACACCCTAATACTGAGTGATTTCAACTACCTTGCCATTAACTGGGAAAACTACTCATGTACCAAGACCTTTGCCCAGCGGTTCTTGGAAATCATAAATTCCAATGCCCTGGATCAACTAATCCATAGTCCCACCAGGGGCTCCAATATTCTAGACCTGGTCATTACCAACATGGGAAATCGATCCTCCACACCCATAGTCACCCCCTCATTGGTCAGGTCTAACCATAAGCTAATCACCTTTGACATTCATATCCCTCCCCCACCCCCCAGTAAGGAAACCTCCATAAAAAACTTCTCTAAAGCCAACTTCATGCTACTCAAGTCAGAACTGACAAACTTCATGACACCCATGCAGACAGGAACTGAAAGTTTCACTGACTGCTGTATGAGCACATCCATTCATGCATGAATTGTGCCATCCCAAATAGAACCAAGATGCTCTCCTCCAAAAAAGAAGCCAAGCTGGTGGTCCCCTGCCATAAAACCAAGATGCTGTCCTCCAAAAAAGGAACCAGTCTGGTGGTCTCCTGCTATAAACAAACTTTACAACAAAAGGAAGAAACTGTTGCAGAAAAGAGGAAAATCCCAGGATGCAAAAAACTCCCTTACCAGCCTCAGTAAGAAGCTGAGAGTCCTCATAAAATCCTCCAGAGCTATTTACGAAAATAAAATTGCCAAGGATTCCAAAGACAACCACAAGGCATTCTATAACTATGTCAAGAATCTAAATGGCAATGCTCAGATTTGCTCTGAGCTACAACAGAATGGCATTAAATATACTGATCCCAAGGATATTGCCAATATCCTGGTAGATCGATTCAGTGCCAATTTCACCCCCCCTCACTCCCTAAAGGGCCCATCTCAATACCAAAAGATTGCCAGATTCCGGTAATAATGGCCACACAGGTAAAAAACGCACTCTCCAAAGTTAAGAATACAGCATCCATGAGACCAGATGACATCCTGGGCTGTGTACTACATAAACTACAAAATGAACTGGCACCTCACCTAAGTGTCATGTTTAATCATAGCCTCACCTCAGGCTTCATGCCCACTGAGTGGCACACAGCTACAGTTATCCCACTCCATAAGGGAAGATCCACCTTGGATCCTGGGAACTACCTCCCCATCAGTCTGATGAGCCTGATCTGCAAGGCCATGGAATGTATTATCATGGAACTTATAAACAAAGACATTGGCAACATTCAAACACTGGACCTCACCTCGTTTGGGTTCCTGAAAGGCCGATCTTGTCTCCTGAACCTGATTGACTTCTTCAAATCAGTCTCCAGAGCTATGGACGAGGGTAAGGCAGTCCACACAGCCTATCTGGACCTCGCCAAGGCCTTTGACACCATCCCCCACTCTGGAATCATAGATAAACTTACTAAGCTGGGCGTTAATCCCTACATCACTCGAAGACTTGCCTACTGGCTTACTGACAGAACCCACACTGTAAAAGTAGCCGACTCCAAATCCAGCTCCAGACAAGTGACAAGTGGAGTACCTCAGGGTTCAGTCCTGGGACCGCTCTTGTTTGGCATCTACTTCTCTGAAGTACAGGCCAACACTAAGGGACTCTGGCTAACAAAGTTCACAGATGACTGCAAACTGGGAGCCATTATTGAATCCCCAAATGATGTGGATATTCTACAAAAGGGCCTTACAGAAACAGATGCTTGGTGCCAGAGCCATGGGCTCAAGCTCAATGCCAAGAAATGTATAGTTATCCCCTTTGGGAAAAACATGTACCTGTGAATGACCACTTAGGTGGCAGTACACTAAACACCAAAAGTGTGATAAGAGACTTAGGGACACAGGTGGACAGTGGTCTCACCTTGATAACCACATTGCCACAACAGTCAGGAAATATTTCTATGTGGCACACCTCATCACTAAGGGCTTTTCATCCAGAAAAATTAGGACATTGTCCCACTGTACTCATACCTCATTAGACCCATTATAGAATACAATGCCCCATTTGGTATGTACCTCTCACGACATCTGCAACAACTGGAAAGGCTGCAGAAATACCTCACTAAAAGAATCACAGGCCTAAAGCAGATGTTGTATGTTGACCGCCTAAAAAACTTCAGCTATACTCTGTTGCATATTGTCTATTCAGAGGTGATCTCTGCTTAACATACAAGGCCATGTCAAACCCAGAGCTGTTGGACATGCTACACTTAAAGAAATCCTAATCCCTCAGAGCCACATGCTCCAGGGATCTAAACCTTGTCATCGCAATGAACAAAACATGCAGGAAGGATAGGTTCCTGACCCAGAGACTCCCCAGACTCTGGAATAGACTACCCATACATGTCAAGCAGAGTGCCTCTTTGGCCCTCTTCAAAAGGAACCTTGATGATTGGATGGGAGATAGGAAATTCATGCTGGGGATCACGTCAGTTGCTCTGCTAGACAGGGGTCCAGGGAAGTAAATATTGTGGGAAGAAATAGCAAGGGAATTGTTATGGCTAGGCTTGTATATGCTCTAGGGGTGATAGCTTAGTATCAACCTATGAACATATGAACCTATGAGTGTAGCTGTTTTGTTAGTCAAAGGGCTTAGTCTGATTTCCTTGTATTTAGTGCCTGTATAAATATGGCCCTTTTGCACAGAGTTGCTCATCATGCAGTGGCAGTTATCAGTGCCTTGTATAGTAGAAGATACCTAGAAGTTAACATTTTCGAATGCAACTACCTTCAAAAGTGTACCTAGTAGAAGTGATTATAGAGAAACTACTTTCATATTGATAAGCACAGAGCAACTATTTTGTAGGCTGAAGAGCACATCCCCTTAAATTTAGTACTATATTGGTCTATCCCTTAGTCCTAAAAAGCATCCTTAGTTGCCCTCTTTTCTAAACCTCTTGTGTGCCACACCACTGTAGACATCTAAAACAGGACCTGCAGTTATGATTATGCACTTTCCAAATTTCTCCACAACAATTCTGATGGGCATGGGTATCTTGAGACAATATTGTAATTTTCTCATGTTTTCTGACAACAAATTAATCCTTAAAGGAAACTGATACAGTATGTGGGAGATGTATATACACAATGTTATTAGAGGCAAAACTATGACATACAAGCACAAAAAACAAAAATCAATTTGTCAGTAACACACACACTAAAACTGCTGCACACAGTATGTACTTCACACATAAACCAACATATGCTGAGGCATTTAAATGCAATCTTCCAAATCCCCAAAGACCTATTAAACTCTCCAACTGCATAGCTTATCCTCAGCAAGCCCAAAAGCACTTATCCAAAGCAACAACTAATACATCACATACAGCCACGTGCAGTGGAACCCCAAATACAAAGCCCATAAGACAAACACACTACCCAGGACTCTAGTCATAGGTGACTCCATTGTAAGACATATGGATGCCCCACTCACCAGGATGAATAAAGAGAAGGCAATGGTTTGCTGCCTATCAGGAGCCAGGATCCACCAAGTTACGCTTGCACACAAGTCATTGCACTACAGGTATCAGTATGATTCTGTCATAGTCTATGAAGCTGTAAATGATCTGAGCCATACCTCCCTTGACTATATGAAGAGAGTTGTTATAGATCTCTCAGACTATGTGTCACAGGCTGGTGTGTACCTTGCATTGAGCAGCATTCTACCTTCACCAAGAATGATTACACAATATGAACAATACATGATTGATTTTAATAATTGGCTTAGTTTCTGGTGTCATTCTAGGGACATACAATCTTCAACATGTAGTGATATGGGCAAGAAACCACTTTACTTTTCCAAAGATGGTCTGCACCTGTCCCCTTTAGGCTTTGAATATTGGATAAAACTTTATCCTTCCCACAGAGCCTTTTTTAGGCAATGCCAAACAGCCAAACCTTCCCACATATCAAAATTAACCCAATGGAACCTTAAAGTGTTACTGCTCAATGCCAGGAGCTAAAACAAGAAGATCCACTCCCTCCAAGTGCTCCTCACCTTGGTGAATGTAGACATATATGCAGTTACCGAGCAATGATTTAAAGCCAGAAGAAGTACCTCAGCAGTGTAAGACTTCAGTGCTTTCCACACATTTTTGACCAATAACTACATTGGCAGGGACTAAAAGTAGAGATGTCTCAGTCTACATCAGTAACAAGCATACATCTAGGTTGGTTAAACAGGATGTTGCAGTGGAGTTTCTCCACGTGCAGATTACCATAGACAAAGTCTCTTACCATATCCAGCAAGTTATATGTCTCCCTGTATGCCCCTAGAAATCCACAGGTCTTACCTAGACCTACTGGAAACCCTTAACATTCAACCAAATACCTTACTCATGGGGACTTTAATTATCTTTCTATAGACTGGAAATCCTATACAGCCTCAAATTTTTAGGCACAGGGATTCCTAGACTTTGTAAACACAAACATCCTAGACCAGATAGTGCATGCAGCCACTAGAGGTTCAAAGATACTGGACTTGATAGTCACAAATATGGGAAAATGCTACACCCACCAGTGTCATATCATCCTTGGTAAGGTCAAATCACAAAGCCGTCTCCTGTGAAATTAAAATTAGTTCGGAAATCCAGTTAACCCTGTAAGGAAATATCCCAAAACAAACTACCTTTTATTAGGTGATAACTTGTCCAAATTCTATGCCCCTCCTAACCCAGAAAACACAACAACCTCTGTGGAATTGTTCACAGTAACTCTGTACAACCATGTCAGCGACCGCATAGAGGCTGCTGTACCTACCAGAAGTAAGCCCAAAACTATATCTAAAAAACAAACCATCCTGGTGTAATCCTAAATTAAACAAGTTGCACAACTAAAGAAAGGAAATCATAGCTAAAATAGGAAGTGTAACACACAAAAAGATAAGAAATCTCTTATCAAACTAAACAGACAACTAAGAGGGTTTATTAAGTCTAAAAAAAGTAACACTTAGGTCAAGATAGATTCCCAAGTCAGAGACAACCATCAGACTTTCTTCAGCTATGTCAGAAACCTCAAAACCAGCACACAACAGTATGCTGAACAGGTGGTTAATGGAGCCACATTCACAGAACTGGAGGATATAGTGAATCTGATGGCTTACAGATTCAGCTCAAACTTTACCCCAAATCAATCCTGGCCACCACCGGGAAGTACCTTCATACATAACTCCTCCAGCTATAAATAGGGAGCAGGGATTGGCTATGCTCTTTAAGACCCAGAGCACAACCTCTATGGGCCCAAGTAATATCCCAGGATGCCTCCTGAATTAGGACCACTGGAGTCACTATTCAATTATAGTCTCAGAAAAGGCTTTGTACCACAGGAATGGAGAAGTGCAATGGTCAACCACCTACATAAGGGCAGACCATCAATGGATCCCAGGAACTACAGGCCTATTAGTCTGACTAGTCTTATATGCAAAGCCATGGAATGAATCATCATGGAAATAATTGATAAATACATAGAAGCCTCCAAACTCTGGATCCAACCCAGTTTAGTTTCATTAAGGGGAGGTCATGCCCACTAAACCTGAAGGACCTCTTCAAGAAAGTCACCAAGACAATGGGCAAGGGAAAAATGGTGCATACAGCTTACTTTGACTTGGCTAAGGCATTTGATGCAATACCTCATTCGAGTATAGTAGCAAATGTACAGAACTTTGCATCAACCCCTATGCAACATACTCGGTAGCCATCTAGCTGAAAGACTGGACCCAGGAATTTAAGATTGGTGAGACCACCTCCACAAGTGACCAGTCACCATCTGCATCCTCAGGCCTTCATGTTTGGCCTATTCCTCTTTGGCATCTACTTCTCAGAGGTCAAGGCCAATGCCAAAGGCATCTGGCTGATCGAGTTCGCAGATGTTTGCAAACTAGGAGCAGTTATAGAATTCCCCTCAAGATACTAACATCATACAAGAAGGTCTAATACACAAGTGACTGGTGCCAAAGCCACAGCTTAAAACTCAGTGTCAAAAAATACATATAATAGTGTCCTTTCGGAAGTCTGCCATCCAGGGAAACAACATCATTGATAAAACACATCTAAGAGTAGACCCAGTAGTCAGAGATTTGGGAATACATGCAGATAGCACCCAGATCTTTGACCAACATATGGCCTAAAGAAAAAAGCGGAACTTCCACTGTATAGGTGCCAACAAAATCACAACTAAAAACAACAGGCACTGAAGAAACACACAAAGTGGCCTCAATATATAAGTTAAGCCATACTTTTAATGTTTAGAAGTTCTAAATATTAAAAGAACAAAAGGGCTTAACTAATGTGTCCTAGATAGTAAGAAAATCTTTCTAGGTCACTTAACATATAAGTAAAGCCATGGCATCTGGGTCCAGGGAAGTCATTGACTCATTGTATTCGTCCTTCATCAGACCCATTATTGAGTATAATACCCCCCTTTGGCATGTACCTAACCAGGTACATGAAGCAAATGGAATGTCTGCAAAGATTCTACACAAAAAGAACACAGGGTGCCAACAAAATGTCCTATGCAGATCGCTTCAATACCCTGTCTATCTACTCTGTCTCCTACAGACTATTGAGAGGCAATCTATGCTTGGCATATGAGGCATCTTTGGATCCCGATCTGATGGACCGTTTGCATATCTGCAAAATGAACAGTGTCAGAAATATTGGATCTAAGGACCTCATCTTTGCTGGCAACTTAAATAGGACATATTGGAGAGAGAAATATATATTTCAAATAATTTACAGTTTCTGGACTTGGCTCTCCATTCATGTTAAGCAAAGCCCTTCTCTAACCCTCTTCTAGAATATCATGGACCAGTGGTTGGGAAATCATAAATTCACTCTGGGTCTGGCACATATGTCCCTGATGGACAGAGGCACTCACTAAATCCTGCCCTAACCAACTTAGATCCTTTGAGATAACAACTGGGATACAGTAATTCATGGGACACATTTGGGTTACACGGCTAGGCTTATAAAGGTCCTAGTGGTAATTAGACTAATATAAACCTTCAAACCTATAAGTGTAATAGCTTTCTTTAATAACATTATGCTCTATCCTAGTGTTGACAAGTATTTTCTGGTGTGATAATTACAATGCTGTGTAAATGGCTTACATTGCTAATTCTTCTTAACTGCTTTAGCACTGCCCCCTTGTTTACAACACACCCTTTCTATATGTATTCTTATATCTAAATTCAATTTTCTATTTAACTACTTTCTTTGTTAATTCCCCTATTTCCTCAGCTATCCCTCACCTATCTGTTTTTTCCATTATTACATTTGTCCCATACTTCTCTATATTTTTTCTTTCAGCAACTTTCCAACCCACTATTTTCACTTAATAACATCTTGAATAAGAAATCCAACCATAATGATGCAGAAACACTGCCACCTGTGTTATGCCCACACCTCCTATTTACTCTTGCTCTGTACAATAGTTATTATTTTAGTAGGTTAAGATATGGACCTCACAAAACTCTAGAACAAGTTTGCATAACTTATTTGTCTGATGTTTCTGATAGCACATCCGCCCTTGCCACAGTTTGATGTGCTCACCAAAATGTCTTTAT